>NW_008686252.1:0-28924 GCF_000695815.1 Acanthisitta chloris
CTCTGTGTACTCATGGTTCTTTTACTTGTTTACTGTCTAGTGGGTTGCTCTTTGCACCAGGTTTTGTTTTTATCTATGTGTGAAATTTTTTCAGTGTTCAAGTTTTGCCTTTTTAGCCAAGCTAATTTAAACTGACTTTTTAACTGAGTAAGAAAAATGTTTGCTAACACTTTATTATCTATATGTCTTAAAATAAGATCCAGTCATAAGAAGCTCACAAGAGCCTTAGAAATGTTATTCTTCAAAACCAACAAGCCACCAGTGGGCATCCTTGGCACACATGTTGGCAGCTATTGATGCTGTGGAGTGAGAGCACAACCTGAGACCGTACTCCACAATACACAATTCTGGCTGGGGCTTCCTCAAAGCTGACTAGGTCAGCAGTGCCAAAGACCTTTCCAGATTCTAGAAGACAGAAGCAGCTGCTACAGTCTCTTTGTTGCTATTCTTTGAAGGACTGTCATCATTAAAAGATTGTAGGGTGTCTATGCACAAAAGCATGGGAACTCCCATATTTAGGCACTAGAGTGGGATTTTTGCACCAAGGACAACAGAGCCTTGGAGTCATGCTGTCATCAAGGGCTCATTTTTCAGGGAAAAAAGGTCAATCATATAGCTGTATATATTGGAATTATTGGAAAATGCACTTGACATCCTTGTACTCCTAGAGATATGAGAGAAGCAGTTCCTTTTAAAGGTTTTTGGGAATTCAGCAATTCAGCTCCAGTAATAAGCTTAATTTTGCTGCATGGCTTTTGAGTGACTCCTACTGGAAGCTGGAAGTACAAGATCCAGGCACGATTTCATAGAGTCATAGACTCATAGAATGGTTTGGGTTAGAATCGACCTTATAGATCATCTAGTTCCAACCTCCATGCCATGAGCAGGGAATCCACTCACTAGAATAGATTGCTCCAAGCCCCATTCAACCTCACCTTAAGCATTTCCAGGGATGGGGCATCCACAGCTTCTCTGGGCTACCTGTTCCAATGCCTCACTACCCTCTGAGTAAAGAATTTCTTTCTAATATCAATCCGAGTCTTTCCTCTTTTAGTTTCAAACCATTCATTCCCCTTGATCCTATCACTATCTGCCCATGTAAAAATCTCCTTTAAGTACTGTCAAGCCACAGTGAGGTCTCCCAGAGCCTTCCTTTCTCCAGGCTGAAAAACTCAAACTCTCTCAGCCTGTCTTCAGACGAGAGGTGCTGCAGCCCTCTGAGCATCTTGGTGGCCCTCCTCTGGACCTGCTCTAATAGGTCCACATCTGTCTTTTGCTGAGGACTCCAGATCTGGACACGGTACTCCATGTTGGGATTTAAACAAGGAATGGTCAGTTGAGCCTTATTATGACGCTCTGTCCCTTTATTTTATTGTACTTGACAATTTGAGGTTTAGTATCACACATTCTTAAAATAATTTTTGCTATCTTCAGACTCCTCTTGCTCTTAGTGCTTAGGTTTCAGCTGGACCTTCTTCTTTCCTGTTGATTATTCAAGGATGCAGGAGCCATGTCATAAAGCTGTTGAACTTGTGAATGGCTTTTATGTGCCATTTTATTTCACCTGCATGATAGTTTAATGTCTGTTCTGTATCAGTGGTGTTTGTACTGATGAGACTGTGTACTATCCCACATAGCTGTAGTCATCTCATGCCTCAATCTTCTGTCTCTTCCAGTCTCCTTGGCAACATGTGTCTGAGTGCTCTAGTTCATGGTTTGTTTTTAAGCCTTTGAGAGCTGTAAGTGACCTGAATGTTTTTATGGACCAGCTGTTACAGAAGCCCTAAGTCAGTCTCCCATTGTCTACCCCAAATCTTTGCAAGTACCAGTGCAGATGGGGAGATATAAATCTGAATTGGCATGCAGGTGACAAGGTGACAGAGGTAAAAAGGAGTCCTGCATGATCAAAAAGAAGAACCATTCCATTCAGATGT
Source organism: Acanthisitta chloris (assembly GCF_000695815.1). Taxonomy (NCBI): domain Eukaryota; kingdom Metazoa; phylum Chordata; class Aves; order Passeriformes; family Acanthisittidae; genus Acanthisitta; species Acanthisitta chloris. The sequence goes on from NW_008686252.1 coordinate 1,935, forward strand.
CTTAATGTAGTAAGAAATAATAACTGGGCTACAGGAAGGGGTGGGGAGAGTTTGGATGTCTGTAAGTAGTTTTGCTGCCTAGTTGTCAGTCTGTGACTGTACATACTATTCAGACAACAAATCTTAAAATCAGGCATGTAATTTCTTAAAGGTAATGAAATTATTCATCATCTTTCTGTAAAATGTATTAATGAATTATTAAATGATTGATTGTTCCAGTGGCAACTCTAATGGGTTACTAGCAATAACATATGCAACCCTTAAGCAGGATAGGCCATTTCCCTGGGGAATCACATGAGTAAGTAAATACTAAGAGACAGACCAAGATACCTCACTTTATCCGGAACATGGAAATTTTCCATGATTCAGCCTAGATTACCCTGTAGGGGAGTGAGGAAAATCCACATTATATGGCTTCTACAGTTGACATGGAGTCTCAGGCCAGTCTGCATCACCACCCCCAGGAGTCCTATCACATGGAGGGCTTTAGAAGTCCTTTGGGGTTCCAGGGACAGGGGATCTTTCCCATAGAAGGAGGGATGATTTAATCCAAGAGGATCAGACTTCAGTAACTGGGTTATTTAGCAGCATTTTTCCTAAGCGATTCAAATATTTTGACATTTTTAGTCATTGAATAAGTGATCCAATTACCAAGAAGCAGTACTGAATGAAACAATTGATATTAAATGCAAATTTCTAACTGTTCATCAGCAGTAAAAATTCTTTCCACGTTTCTTAGTACCTTAATGCCTTGCTTGTAACAATTTGTCTTCCTCGGTGATAGCAGTTAAAAGCAGCAGAGAGGGACAGCCTGCAGGCTATGACTGAGACACTAATCCTCTTAACTTTAGTGCTGAAAGATGCATAAAAGGTATCAGTGCATGAGAAATAATTCTGTGTGAAAACAGCCAAATAAAAAAGTCATTGGGCATTGTAAGTTTATGCCCACAGGCATGAAAAAGAATGGGAAGCCACTGGATTGGTATTTACCCCCTATTTGGGGTATTGCAGTAAACCTACTGTAGGTGCAGTAGGAGCCTTGGCCTGGAAATCTTAGACTGAAGCTGCTGACTGAAGAAGAAGTCAAGTACTGTAATGCCCACTTGCCTCACTCTGCGGCTGCATTTGATTGATGTTTTTCTACAAGACTGTGGTGGGATGGAGGATTACCAGATTCTCAGAACTGAAAAAAGTGTAAAAGTTGGTGCAACTTTGATACGAGTCAAGCATGGGATATTAAGTGTCTTTTACTTACTCTCTTAAGCATATATATGCTTGAGACCTGTAGTACTTAAAAAAGAAAGTCAGTGTAGAACAAGGTACTCTGCCCCAGCCTGGTCTGTGCCTGAGCTGAGTGCAAGCTGCAGGAGGGATTAGCTAGCAGTTGTGCAGCCTGTCTGCCCCAGGAACCTACGTGGAAAGTTTAGTGCACAGAGTGCTTAAGGGCAGAAGTTCAGGTATCAGAAAGGATCAAGCATGAGCAGGGATGAGCAAACCCTTCTGATCTGTGCATTCACTCTGAGTGGAGAGAATCAGCCTTCTTAAGCATGTTGATACTCTCCTGATTTTGCCTCACCTCTTGAGTTGGTTAATTTGCAGTGTCATAGAAGATTTTTAATTAGACCTTCTTGGAAAACTATGTGAACATCATCTGTATTTTACTGTAATTTGGCATCTTCTAAGGCAAAAAAAATAAAATCCCCTTTATTCAGGAACCCTTTCTTAGCTGGAGATACATCATCCTAAGCATTAACCACAAAGGAGAAAATGAAGAAATGCATCTTAAATTCTTGTGCTACCCTGATTCTCTGAGCTGAGCTCTGTCATTGAAAAGCACCCCCAAGACAATCCCTGAAGAGATCAAATATTCTGGTTTGACTCAGTATGGGTGAAAGCTTATACCCTCTGAATACCAGCATTTCCTTTGTATTTGTTCTTGCCCATGCCATTCTTTCTCTTGAACCCAAGGAGTGAGAACAGCCATGTGCTTTCAGCGTTTTCAATATCTTTTTTCCTATCCTACCCATTCCATAGGACCACCATTTTTATATTAGGGCTGCATTTATTTTCCTGTCATATCTCAAGCATGTGTTTTGGAGTGCATGGTGGAATGGCTGTTGACTACATCAAGTCTGCTCTTCTAGAAATTCAAATTTCACATAAATTCTCCTCTTCCACTCCCGAATGTTTCTTTGTGCAAAAAACCCAGAAATATTGATGTTACTCCTAAATTTGGCCACTGAACAGTTAAATCTGAAGATCACGCTAGAGATATTTTCAAGACAGCACAGATCTGCTGCAGCAAACAGATTTTGGCTAGAGAAAAAGAATGCTTTTTGGAAAAAATCCTAAGTACAAAAATTGCTCAGATTTTGCAAAGAAAGTGAAATAAAAGTTGTCATTTTAAAATTACTGATTCTGAACTTTTAGCATGTTAGGTGAGATCAGTTGGGTTTCACTGGTTTCAGAGCCATATTCAACATCTAATGGATTGGTGCTCCATCAAAATGGAAAGGCAAACCCTAATGCCCTCACGGAGTGTGGATTTTATTCACTGGAGTCAAACTAATCTCACTGAAAATAGATTTAGGCTCTTTCTCATAGTATTATTGAAGCTACTTTACATTTCAGTCAGCTGCTCTGTCTATTACAGAGTGATAACCATCAAAGTCCCTGTTCTTATTCCACCTGTGGTAGCAAGAGCTCCAAAAGCGACAGATCAGTTTGGCTTCACATACTTCTCTGTAAGCACCAACCCACTGCAGGTGTAAATAAACTCTGGGCTCCACATATTTCTAAACCTACTGGGTGAGCATACTAGAGTCTTCTTAAAAACAAGTCCATTATGGCACTTTCCCCAAGTTCAGGCATCTCTTTTCTAAATTTGCCAGAGGGAAATGTGGATGAAAACAAAGATTTTTAGCAACTGTTTCTTGTAGTTTGTTGTTACTTGTTCCTCCTTCTGTCTAATTACAGGGATGCAAGATGCCTCAAAGAAGCTTACAGAGTCTCTCCATGAAGTATATGAGCCAGACTGGTACGGACGTGAAGATGTGAAAATGATTGGAGAGGTAAGATGTATGGAAAGAGAAAAAGTATTTCGGCTGCAAATGGATTTATCTGAACAGTTGAGGAGAAGTCTGCATCTGAAATGTCCCCTAATTCTTTGTTGCGTGTTAAATCCTGTTTTCTCAGGATAGAAATTATTTCTCAGCATAGAAATTATTGATCTTGTGAAATGCAGATCCTGTTGACCAGATGCAGCATTGGCAATGTCTGTTTTACGAACTAGCTGATGTAAGCAGAATCGGTCCTGATAGCGTCTGATTGACAAGTTTGTACAAAGGTGTCTTACATGCAGTTTTGCAGTCGAGATTCTCAATTCAAATGAATGTTAAAAGTTATCAAATCTGCATATCCTTGTGTTCTGTGTAAAAACTGTTGAGTCAGTGGTACTAAACAGGGTATCTGATGGGACACACCTCTCTTTGACAAGAATCTGGAATTTCAGGGCAAATTAGGCTGCAGGGCACTGTTTATTTTCACCTTTTTAGCTTCCTCCGGTGATTAGAGAACAGGCTTTTCTAGAGGACACAGCAGCAATTTAACTTAAGGTGCTCTGAATTGCATGCTTAAACAGTCTTAATTCTGGGGGAAGTCTGTCAGGAAATATGTTGGTGGTTACAAGAAAGTGCAGACTGTTATCAGTGAAGCTCTTAACCACGTGGCAGTCAGTTTGCAAGACCTCCTGGACCATACAATTAACAAGAAACTGTAATATAGAGCCCTCTTTCCAAATCTGTGTACAGATTGCTCTTCTCTGTGGCTGCCACCTTCTACCCTTGCCTTCCTCTATAGGCCTGATGTGGTTTTTGATTTTAAAAGTACCCAACTTCCAAACTGTATAATTTACCATTTATATTTTTTTGGGTTAAGCAGCTGGAAAGTGTCATGCTGCATCTTGTTGTAGACATCATCTTGTATCTGTGGACTATCAGATTTTGCATTCAGAAATTTGTAGTTGTGTGAAAGGACCAAAATTTGGCTCTTAGGTGTAAAGATAAATGATAGATATGTCTTCTCAATAAGAGACTTACAGGCAATATACCAGTTCCCCTGATTTTTTTTCCTCACAGATGTAGATTTCTGCATCCCTCAACCTAATTATAACCAGAATTATATATCTGTTCAGTCTAGGATTTCAATGATCATTGCGAAAGGGATCCACCTAAATGACCTTATTCTGTGTGGTAGGAAAGATGATGGCTTAAGGGACCCTTCAGCAATGTTGTTTGCATCCATCAGTTTTCAGAAAACCTCCATGATTTTAATTTGTCCAAAATATGTATGGGCAACACACAAAGGCAAATGCTATGGCTGGCAGTTGCTTGCTATGATCTAGTACTGTGCTTCTCTGTAGAACACTGTGATTAAATATTGTGTTAATAAATGAGGTATTTCTTCTAAGCATGTTTAATAGATTGTAATAATTCATTAGGGGCTCTGTTAGAGTAGGAAATGAATGAACTGATGGCTGGAATCATACAGCATTTATAATATGCCCTATAATAGCTTATGGTAAAACAAACACTGGGGAATAGCTGTCTGGACTTATCAGTGAGGATAACAGCCCTGCAGAGCAGTGCTCATACCCTTCAGCCTGCCTTCCATCAAAGGAGTGATTTTACAATGTGGGAGAAAGGAGGAATCAGGATGTTTAACACATGCTAATGACTTGTTCAATTGAGAACCCAGGACCTCCAGCACTATGTCTCTATGTAACAGGATTTGCTTCTGGTAAGGAATTTCACCCTTCTCCCTACTGGGTCCTTGTCACAATGAGCTGCATTAACATGTTTTCAAAAACCAGAGAGCTACACTTTGGAGCTACCCCAGAGCTCTGGGGTCTGGGGAAAAGCACTGGAACTTCTGGGGGAGGATTTTGTTTATTTTGCCTGCTGATTTTGGGATGTTTCTATCTGCCATCCCAGCTCTCTAGTAGCGGAAGGTAGAGTTCTTGTCTGTGCATCAGCCATTTCATCAAATGTACCTTAATGGCACAAAAAGTATAGGATGGAAAGACCTTTCCCTTTATTTTATTTACTCTTTTGTTATACTTCCTTTCTCTGTAAGTAAAGTCCATCAGCAGTGAACATACTTAAGTGCAAAAACTAGGGCAGGCTCAGATTCTGCATTGCTGATCCTCAGGGACCTGGAACTCCAAGGAATACCTTGAACCTGTGATATCCTTATTTTCACATAGCTTGATTTGTAATAATGAAAACACAAACTAGTTATTAAACTAAATCTTATTTTGTTGTGAATTAAGCTTGCAATGTCAAGGTATTTCTGTAAGGTATTCCTTTTCATTCACCTTATAACTGTGCTCTGGTTTATTGCCATAAAGAGCATTTTAAAACTTCAGAAAGATTAGTCTTTGCCAATTAGATTTGTATTTCTCTGAGTTTTAGAGTGGCATTAAACTACTAAGCACATTTTTCTCTTTTCTACCTTTTCAGAAATGTGATGAACTTTGGGAAGACTTCCATCAAAAACTGGTGGATGGGTCGTTGTTGACCTTGGACACATATCTAGGCCAATTTCCTGATATCAAAGTAGAGTAATGATTTTCTATAAAGAACAATTTGTAAAAGTACTGTTGAGTTGCAAAATAAATACAAAAAGAGATTACAAGCAAAGAAAAATAAAAAGGGGGGGAGTTGAAAGTCATTCTCTTCTGAAATCTACAAGATGTTTTGTAAGTAAGTCCCTGACATTAGGCTGTACTGATTTTACAAGTGAATAAAAATATTTTTAATGAAGTAGTTCTTGGAAGTAAATTAGCCTTTCTAGAGGAAAATTTTTTTCCTGTTTCTGTGTCTTTGCTATGAGATAATTTCCACTGACTTCAGCAGGGACACATTAAGCTCTTCAGACTAAAATGCCAAATTACATGGAAAACAGGCTTTTTGTTATTGGCTAGATGCACTTGTATCTTTCTCTTATCTAAGATATGGTTCCTGTCTTTTAATTAGTTATAAAAAGATTTTGTAATATGCATTAGGAGATAATGATCTGCAGATTCTAGCCTCTCCCAGATGCCTGTTTGGTGTTACGGTCCAGAGAGATGACTGCTAAGTGAAATGTGTATGTGACCATTATAGGTGAGAGGCAGATACTTTTATATTTCAATATGACTGTATGGACACAGATGGAAATTTTTTGTGATAGTTTATAATTGAGTAGGTATCACACCATCATCCCCTTTGTCATTTACCTCAGAGACTAAAGAAAAGTTAATTAAAAAATCTGAATATTACTGACGTACAGTTTTAAACTTGCTTGTAAATCAAGCTGCACTTATGCCCTCTTGGAATGTGGAATTTACATGTAATATATAGCTTTGTAAAGTCTATATCAAAGGATATGTATATGATGAACTCCAGTTATCTTAGTTAAGTGTCAGAACAACTATATTTTAAACATTTTTCCAACTCCGGAAAAAAATGCATTAATTACAAAACATGTATACTACATATAAAGGAGAAAAACTGTGTCACTGTGAGTTTAACAGGTTCACTTATTCTGGAGAATGAGACAAGTGTCGCATAACGTTGAGATCTCAATTAAAAGGCCTGTAAGCCCTACATCCACCAAAACCCCTTCCAAACTATCTGTAAATTGTTCCCTTATTTTAAAAGGTAATTTGTCTCTTTTACCATTTCCATGTTCCTGCATAGTATAATAATTCAGATATGAACAGCAGATAAGAGAGAATAAAAATGTCAAAACCTTTATTGACAACATAAATAAAGTAGCTTTTTTAAAGGTGTTATTCATCCTTACTTTCATTTCTACCCCTGTACAGACTCGCATTGCAAAACGAAGCCGAAAGCTGGTGGACTACGACAGTGCGAGGCATCATCTAGAAGCTCTGCAGAGCTCAAAAAGGAAAGATGAAGGCAGAATTACCAAGGTAGCACAATCAGAAATATGCTGGCAGAAGACTTAGGGAGCTTGAATGGCATTTGTTTCTGTGCTGAGATAGAGCACAAAGTTTCTCTTCCTTTTGTTTTCGTAAAAATGGAAATAATGATATCCGTAAGCATAAATGTGTATTGAGTACTTTGGTGCATGTGTGGGCACGCTCAGCCTCTTTCACAGATGAGTCCTGTTTGAACCCTAAAGTGCTCTCCTGATGAGAATGAGGGGACACCGAGTCTGTGTTGACCTCCATGGTGTGGGACCGAGTCACCTCCTTTGTTAATAAATAGTGTAGTGTAAAAGACCCACCACAAAAAAATGCACAAATGCAATTTTGGCTGGTTTAGCTATTTCAGTGTGATTGCAGAAGTCACCCTGTTTCATTTTGGTTTAGGCAGAAGAAGAATTTCAAAAAGCACAGAAAGTGTTTGAAGAGTTTAACACTGACTTACAAGAAGAGTTGCCATCTCTGTGGTCACAGTAAGCCTGGAGTATGGAAAGGGAAACCAGGGGATTATAATGAGCTCATAGAAAATGGATTGCTGGATACTTGAAGATCCCATCCATTATCTTTATGAAATAATAAAAGGAAAAATGTATGCAAATGCTCCAAAATATGCTTACTATGAGTGTACTTATGCTCACTTCTACCAGTGTATCTTGGCACTTGAGATTCATTACCATGTCTTCATTCTGAGGTGCAAAAGGGTCTCTGTTTTATGGGTAAATAACTATACTAGAGCACAGAATAGTCTGTGGTGATTTGGGTCTGCTTATGGGTCATTTTTCTGGAAAAGATATCAAAGCAAAGAACCTTGCAAACGTATTAAGACTTTATTGCTGTTTTCAAGCTTCTGTAAGGTTCTACTGAAGCAGTAGAAGGGAAAACTAGTATTATAACTACATCAGAATACACATATGATAGTTTTGCACTGATTATGTCTGTGATATAAAGGGATTTGATGGCATAGATCATTCATTTGGTATATTTAATCATGAATTGTGTTTATACAGAAAATGCATAGAATATGAACGTGAGAACAAAAGCAGAGAAAAATAAGCATCTCATTAGTGTGCTATGTTCTCTAACAACTGACAATCTGGAGTGGAAATGTGTTGTGAGTCACTGAAGTATCCTTTGTCTTCTTTGCCTTCTAAATTAAATCCTGTTAAATTTCAGATCAATAGAGGATTTTCCTGCTGTGTTTCTGCCTATTTCAATTGAAAAGCTTCTTAGCACTTCAAGATATTCATTTTGTGGGCTTACTAAAAGTAAAACTGTATATGAAAGATTTAGAGTAAGGACCCTTTCATTTCAATATGTGTGTTGCCAACTAACTAGTCTTAGGAAAAGGTAGAATTTAATTTGAGCAATAGGCATAATTTAGAAAGCAGTTGGTTTCAGTCTCCTTTATTGTAGTTATTGCAATTCTTCAGGAAGGAAATAATGTATTGAGTTGACATTTTGCAGGCTTATTCTTATTCCAAAGACGATTTTTGTTAGTAAAAGTTGGAAGAAATTACACATGAAAGTTTTAAGTAGGAAAAAGAATAATACAGAACCTACAAAAACACCTTCTACTTTTGAAATGTAGGAAAGATATGTAATCACTCACCCCAAGCAAGCAGATTTTTGACTGCATGTGCAAAAATGTCCAGTCTATATTAAATTATTTTTCTTTTGCATATATATACACGTGTGTTTCAGGGCTGATTTCTTTAAGGAGGGCTGAGTATGGGACACCTCCCCCTGGGCTGTACTGAGCTGTATTCCTTAAAGCTGCCCCCAGACACAACTGCATCCCCTTGGTGCTGCAATGCCATCTAGGGTGCAGGCACTCAAAGTGCCAGAGTGGTACCTCTCTCCTTACAGGAAATGATTGTGTGGTGGCTGGTGGGAGAGGGGGTGCCCAGGGCGCCTTACTTTAACGCCAGAGCACCTTAATTTCCATCTGCTTGTGCCCCACTCTTGGCCATCCTTTTTCAATCTTCCCTTCTCTAAAAGGGAAGCTGAAGCCCCTGCTGGGGAATGGTCTCAACTTGATACATTATGTAGTGTGAATATGATGTTTCTTAACACAAACAGAAATAATGATGAACAAACTAGTCTGAAATTTTGACATTTCATCCAGTTTTGCTTTGCTGAGAGTAATACTCAAGAATGTTACTTGTAGTCTGGAAAACAATTAATTTGCCTTTGTGGCCCTCCCACCCATGTCTTTTATTCTCTTTTTCCTTTCTTTGTGCCATCCTTCATAGACGAGTTGGCTTCTATGTGAACCCCTTCAAAAATGTATCCAGTCTCGAAGCCAAGTTTCACAAGGAAATATCTTTAGTGAGTAAAAATTAGTATCTTGTGTAACGAATTATGATATGCATGACAGCAAACAAATGTCTTGTAGTAAAAATCTAGGAGAGACATACAGAAGAATTTGCCACAGATCTAGATTTCTACAATAACCATTGTATTTCTTTTACTTGTCATATTTTTGCTCTCCTTAAGGAAAGAGCAGCCCCTACAATTTTGGATTACAGTGCAGTATCAGTTGTAGCACGAAATTAACTTTCTGTTTTGATGATTTACTGTTGCCTACAGTATTTTTACTGTGTCAAATTGCTAAGCACCACATTGCTTTAATCAGTACAAGAACATGTCAAGCAAACCCTTCAAGTCTGCTCTACATATTGTCAGCAATGCAACACTGTATCTGTGACTGTTAGGCAAATCAATCAGTGAGGATCTTTTGAATGTACCTGGCTAAGTGGTAGTGTGTTATCTATAGTAACCTACTAACTGGAATCAAAATTGTTTGGAAAAATCATGTTACTGAAGTCCTGTGTAAATTTGGATTAGGTTTTTGAGGGGAAAACATGAATCCTCTTGGCTACACATGTTGCTTTAAACTTTTGGCAGCCTCCTTCATCAGAGCTCATGTAGCAATCAGTCATGCTTCTGAACTTACTCTCTGAAAAACAGGTTGTGTTTCTGAAGAACTGCTATTATCATTGATTCTATGGATTTTGATGGGTTTCTGCTTAGGCTGTTGCTATACATGGCACTGAGTATTTTTGGAAGGTTTTATAGTGTAGTGTAAAGTTATCAGATTTTATCTTATCAGGTTATCAGTTATCAGACCAGAGTTATCACCTGTGTTTTTAATCATGACTGTAGTCATTCACATAAACTCAGGCAAGTGTTTTGTTTTCACAGCTATGTCACAAACTATATGAAGTGATGACCAAGCTGGGGGATCAGCATGCAGACAAAGCCTTCACCATTCAAGGGGCACCAAGGTGAATTTACTGGGTTTTTGAATGAATTGCATTCCAGTAGGCTTTGTGGGATTCAGCATATATAGTAATCACCTACACCATGTGTAGCAATTGCTGTACAACATGGTAACAGGCATTGCTTGTTCAGGATGATAGATGAAGGTACCTTGTATGAAGTTATCCTCAGCAGGAGTAAAGGTGCAAAGCTTCCTTCCTCACCAACATTTTTTTTCCCTTAAAAAAAATAATGAAGGCCAGATTCTCAGCTGTTGCAGTTTAGCCTGTTTCATTGTAGACTGTTATACCAATTTTCACTAACTAAATGTATAGCTCACTTATTCTTGGCTGCTTAGTTTACAGCAATGTTCCTAACTCTCATAATTTTTTTAAGCCTTGATATATTTAGATGTGCTTTTAGCTCTTGTTATTAGGTGAGAATCCCAACCTTTGAAAGTCAGCCTTTATCGCTTCTGCACGTGGGGAAAAGTCAAGATCTGAGGGTGCACCATAAAATCAGAAAAGCTGAAGTAAAAAGAATGTCAAGAAATACCATATTTTTAAAGACTTTCGAGAGAAATCTTGTCTTAAAGCACAAACCAAAAAGAGTTTAAAATGAGATGGTGCTTTCTTAAGGTCAGAGGATGCCTGGACAGTATTTCTGATTTTTTTGCTTGCAACAAATGTAGCCTTTCTGCCATAGTTTGATCTCTCAGTACTCTAATAGCGATATGCAGAAAAGATTGAAATTGTAAAACAGTGAGACTTATCAAGACACAGTGATATTTAGAGTTAATACATAAAGCCTGAATTTCCATGCAATCCCAGCAAATCAGAAGCAATTAGAACAATGTTATAGCTACAGATAATTTGCCCTCAAGGTGGCCTTAGATTAGCAACAATTAAGACTGACCAAACAACACAACATCTGCATCAAACATATGGCAGATATTTCTGCATTTGTTTTAATCTCATGTTGGAAGAACAAAGAGTGAAGTATTGAACCTACTGACCTAATGCAAAATTCAGAACTACTTTATAAGAACATGACCAAAATTCATGTTTTACATTATTTCAATGATAATCCGTTCCCGTATATAGTTAGACACTGCCTCTGGAGCTGTTAGCTCATGCATCACCACTTCTAGCCCCTTTAGGGTGGACTCACAAACTGGGCTGTGTTTCCATAAGGGATTTGTAAAATACTTTCATAGGGTGAAAAATGTAGTGTTGGAAGATTTCAAGCAGTTTTTTTGTAAAAAAATGATATTTTGTCCACCTATGTCTCCTAGACCATGTCCAACATGCACATGCTTGTTCCCACTGAATTACTCCTTCCATCAACGAGAGAAAGAAAATACTTGCTGAAAATGACGAGACATACGTTAATGCAGTGTGATCTTAACTTACTTTAATGCTTTTTAAGAATACATTATTTTTTTCAGTTCCCATGTTATTCTCTGTTGCTGTACTATTCACAGAGCCTTGTGTGAAACTCTGGATTGATTTTGACTTCCATTATTAGTGATGATGCTTTAAAAGACTACTCAGGAGTGAGCCTTTGTAAGATGAAACAGCTTTCTTTTTAGATACAGTATCTAATCTTTCCTTTGAAGAACTGTCTAAAAAGAAACATTTTGAAAACATGTATGCAACTGAGTACTCTATCCTGGAGGCAAATATTATACCTGGGAAAGAAATTTTTTAATGACTACTTTTTTTTCCTTTTTAAATATTTCCACAGAAAGAGGTGGTGAGTGTTTGTCTTTTCCAATGAACAATTTTTCTTGTGTTAGCATTAGGATTATGTGTATACTGTGGTCTTCTCAGTCAGGTAGTGCTTCTGCTCTCCCTGAAGATGTGTAGGAGTTGCTCTTAGCGAGTACTGTGGTCATGGAGTGCTGTAGTTTATAGCCTCTCCAAGTAAAAGCTTTCAGCATTTTTAGGTAGCTGAATATTATCTCAGTGTTTGCACCAGGTCCTTTCATGAGAAGAGCAGATGATTTCTAGGACTTCATCAGATCTTTTCTTAGTATCAGCAGAGGTCTGTTGAAGTCTCTGACTGCTGATTTTTTATAGTTCTAGTGAACTGTCCTTCTAAATAGTGATATCTTTATAATAATCTTGGCTGTGTTTTATTTTATTGAAACCTTTCTGAAGTTGCTGAGCTTTTAAAATTATTTGCATTGCTCATTGTTATGCCTTCCCGTGGGTAATTTATCTTTAGAACTTTTTATTCTGAGAACCGTGTGAAATGAAGGCTATAAGGCATCTCACATTTTATGATAGTTATAAACTTATATGTGAAATGGTGTTTCAAATACAGAATCTGAAGAAATGCAGGTACTCTGTTTCCTTCAAGTTACAGTGATCAGGAAAACACGTTCCAAAAATCAAGATCACTGAAAATCAAAACTTCCTTTGATACAGTAGATACTGAATTTTAATTGCAGTATTAGTTTTAGTCATTGTATAATGGCTTAGTTCATCTCTAGTGTGAATTGCCTTTTGTGGTCACTGGCATTACATCAGGGATACAGTTCAAGTGTTGCAACAAATTGTCAAGGTAATAAGTCAGCAAGATATATATGTCCTTGCTATTGCTTTACTTCTGTCTAGTGATTCAGGTCCACTCCGCTTTGCAAAAACACCATCACCACCAGAGGAGGCCTCTCCCCTGCCGAGCCCTACTGCTAGTCCCAATCATATGCTGGCTCCAGCATCTCCAGCACCAGCCCGACCTAAGTCACCCACACAGGTAAGCAGATACCTAGCAGGAGAACCTGCCTGTTGTGCAGTGAAAGATAGCTGAGATGATGTATATGGTAGATTTTTCATCTAGGCTGTGATTGAGTCATTACTCATAGGGAGGCCACTGGTTCTGTTGCAGTCTGTCCTGTTCATTAGTTGTACATCCCTGTGTAGTGAGCATGGATAGAAAGGGAGAGCAAAGAAAATTTTAAGGTGCCTGGTGAATTGGGCAGGATTTGTGGTGACAGAGCAAAACACTTCTTAAAAAGTTGCATTAAAACGTTTTCCAGCAGTGATAGTTTGAAAAGCTTATTTCTAAAACCTCCTTGTGAATTTCTGTACATTATATATTTATGCTTTTCATCTTCAAATTTATGCTTACCCTGGGAAAAATTTAGCCAGTGATTAAAATCATCACTGGTCTGGCAAACCTCTAAATCAGTAAATGAGAAAGCTGGCTTACATACTGCTGTGCTAATTACTAATAATTAAAGTCTTATTGGTTGTTATTAACACTGGATTGAGAAGTTTGACACTGTTGGAATCACTGGGGTAGTTTCTATTCTCACCAGTATTGGTAAAATAAGAATCACTTTCATTCATCAGTTTCCTCTGTAGCATACCAGTTGTATGTGATACTTCATGAGCATATCGAAGACCAGTGTTGATGTTACTGATGGCTTTGGAATTGGAATATCTTCTGTGCTGATTGCTATTTCTATGCTGGGTGAACATCAGAAATTACTAATAAGTCTTATTGGTTGTTATTAACACTGGATTGAGAAGTTTGACACTGTTGGAATCACTGGGGTAGTTTCTATTCTCACCAGTATTGGTAAAATAAGAATCACTTTCATTCATCAGTTTCCTCTGTAGCATACCAGTTGTATGTGATACTTCATGAGCATAACACTGGATTGAGAAGTTTGACACTGTTGGAATCACTGGGGTAGTTTCTATTCTCACCAGTATTGGTAAAATAAGAATCACTTTCATTCATCAGTTTCCTCTGTAGCATACCAGTTGTATGTGATACTTCATGAGCATATCGAAGACCAGTGTTGATGTTACTGATGGCTTTGGAATTGGAATATCTTCTGTGCTGATTGCTATTTCTATGCTGGGTGAACATCAGAAGAAATTCAATTTTGCATTTAGTAAGCATACTTATTTTGTCTGGCCTCTCAAAATGTGGTACCTCACTGCCTTCATCTGGCAGGACTCAGTCTCATTGGTGCCAATGGTGTTATGGCACTATACCACCTGAGGTTTTTTTGTGAATTAATTTTCTTGATATTTTGCCAGATTTAAAAATTATCCAGTACTAGTTGGTATTATTTCAAGCAACTAGTTTGTCATAGTTATGTGAATCTCTGGAGAACAGCAGAAAATAATAAACTAAGCACCTTTGAGGTGCTATGGTTCCCACAGATGATGTGGTCTTAGCATGAAGTATGCTTTAAAGGTAGTAACAGGTGGGCATGGACAAAATCCCAAAGCTAAACGCAAATGAACTCAAGATGCCAAAAAGCTACAGAGGCTGGTTCTGTGCAGCATTGCCCTTCTTATTATGGGCTGCATAGGAAAGCAAGTGCCTGTCACAGCAGAAAAAAACAGCCAAGAATTGCTTTTGTATGAAATCTGAAACCTTGAGTTTGAATGAGTTTGAAACATGAGGTTGTTTTGCTCTTCCCACAATGTTTATTCCGATTTAGTGCTGAACAACTAAACAGTTCCTTTCAAAGTATGGTTCATTCACAAATGCTTATTTAGGGTGAAGAGCAGTGATAAAAACCTAACATAAATTGTTTAGGCCTAGCATGAAGCTTTTCCTTTATCCCTGAACTAGTCTGTGACATTTTTGCTGTCTGCCTAGCTGAGGAAAGGTCCGCCAGTCCCACCACTGCCTAAGCTCACACCCACGAAGGAGTTGCAACAGGAGAACATCATTAACTTATTTGATGACAACTTTGTCCCAGAAATCAACGTGACAACCCCATCACAGGTAAGCTTCAGCAGATGGCATACCACCCCAACCTTGTAATCACCCTAAGATAGTGCCCTTGGGGCTGATCTCCATGGGGAGAGAGGAGGAGGGTGCCAGTCAAAGGCAGAGACACAGTTAGCATTTTCTGTTATCTTGAAAGGGTTACATGTATGGTGTTTTACCTTTGAACAGTTCACACATAATCAGTCAAATGGGCTAACACTTCTAACATATTGAAAAAAATGAGAGATTTCCGGTGAGACCTGACTAAAATACTGCAAAACAGTCATGTTTGAGATTTAAATGCCTTAAATTGCATTTCAAGCTGAGAGTTGGTCTAAGATGCATTTTTCTAATCCTAAGCATCTCAAGTGGAACTTTACAGTGGTCCTTCATTGTTTTGGTTTCCTCCATCAAAATCATTAAAAGAAGTTCCTATTTTCTTTTGAGTAATTTTTTAAAAATGGAACTTGGCTGGTTTTTAAAGGTATAAAAGGCTTCTTCAGCTAGATTATTCATTCACTTGGTTTTGCTCATAGAGACATTAACTACACAGCAGAGAAGTGACCAAAATTAGTTTTATCTCATTATTATCACATTTTTTGAAATTGCATATAACAAACAGAAAAGCCAAGTTGTCTAAAATGCATCTGTAAAATTTGTATTCTGCTATTCAGCTTTTACATAGTTATGGTAATTGCTGGTTGTTCAATATTGGACCTTTTCTATGATGGTAATTCCAACTCTGAAATCTGAGCCTTTATCTGATAGACTGGGGAGGAAATCGTAGTTCTGAAGCTTACACAGAAAGCTTATGAGTTTTTGTTTTCATGTGGATCATTGGATTTGTACTAATTCATTTGACAACACAGGAGAATGTAGGCACAGCAGTGAAAAACTTTATACAATTTGAACATGTGATGATTTTTTTTCCCCGTGGAGGGGAGAAACAGGCTGTCTACAGGGATCTATTTGGAAGAGAAAAGACTTATTTATAGTTAAGTTCCCATGCAATTAAAGGCAAGTCCCAGAATGCAGCTGCTGTTGGGCCCTCATTCTGAAGGGAGATGGCAGGTCTGTTGCATCTTGGTACCCTGACTTCATAGGAGTTAATAAATCACTCTGGTAGCACAAACCTTGACATCAGTTGTAAGAATTGGTGTGAACTGTGCTAGATGTGGCCCTCTACATTAAATACTGTATTCAACTAACCTTCATGTATCAGGCCAGCTGGGAAAGTTGACATGGAACCTGTGTGCTTTTCCATTAAAAGATGACACTAGAACAGGGCTTTAATGAGTATGAGTCACATTTCCAAAATCTTTACATCCTTTCTATGAGAGATTGGTATAAAATGGAGTGACAAAATAAAAGCTGGGTGTACTTCTGAGAAGTGAAATCTTTTTCATTTCTGTCAGGGAAAAATTGATCCCCCTTCAGTGAGTGATTTATATCCCTCCCTCCTGCACAGTCAGTGATCTGAAAATGACCTAAGCTATTCACTGGCCACCTCCTCATGATTCATCTGCACTTCTCCCTCCACAGAACCCACCCACATCACTAAGGCATCCTTGCTGTATCTGAGCTCTCTGAGTATGTACAAACATACCCAAATAATGTGATATATATGTAGGTTTTGTATCCTTCTGTAAGAGAACCAGTTCTTGAAATCCACAGAAAACATGGACTTATTCCTCTTGGTGCTTATGACTTCTCCTATACTCCCAAAGGCCTTGTTGGCCAGTATGGAGGAAGCTGTCAAGAGTGCAGAGTCCACTAATGGTGCAGGACCTCCTGAGGGACCACGACTAGTGTCCTGGACACTGCTCACACAGAGGCACAAAACCAACAGGCTGATGAATAGAGCTTTGCTGCTTTAATCCCATGTTTTAGAGAGGATTACAAACAGGCCAGACACTTTTCTTCTTTGGAACACACATCCTGTAGTTATTATTCTTTACCAAGCTGTATTAATGCATTTGCTGTTCTACTTGGTGCTGTTGAATATTTTTGGCCTGATTCAACAAAGCAGCTCACACATCCAGGTTATTTATTGCCAAGAATAGATTTAATTACAGCTAAGTAAAAGAAAGAGGTGAGAAGATGAGATAACTTAGGTGACCAGATGAAAGGATCATTTAGAAATGAGTATTCCATGCTTTATTTCTCGTTGTCTTCACATCACATTTCGCCCTAGTGTCCAGTTACTAGCTTGGCTGTTGTAGACCTTTATAATATGCCCACCCCCACCACCCCAGACCCGTAACATGTCTGAGTGTGTCCAACAGCTCTGAAGTGAATAGCCCATATCTGCTAAGGCCATTTTAAGGGTTGTACAGATTGGGTGCAGAGAGGGGTTAACAATTCTGGTGACTCTTGCACGTTTCTTCTGTCTTCTCCATTCCTTGTACATACCTCTGAGAGGTACAGCCCTGCTTCTGCCACAACCACCTCTTTCAAATGTGTCATTTATTCCTGCTTCATCATTCTATGGTGGAATTAATACAGGATGTTTGACAGGCCTTCCTGTCACAGCTTTGTCTGTTTTTGAGCGATTTCCTGAGGTTCCTCTTTCTCTTACATCTCCATGTAGTGTGAGATTTGGGCCTTTGTCCCTAAAGTACAAACAAGTGTTGTCTTCATTATTTTGGTCTGAGGGTCATGGGTAATTTTTGCAGTCAATGATCAGTTGTACCCTGTCACTACAGTTACCTTAGCTGTCATCACACATGGCCTAAGTAAAACTACCATTCATCTGGTTTAATCCCCATTAAGTAGCAATTTCATTCTCAAACCTCACTGAAAGATAATTGGCTCTTCTGTCTCCATCCATTTCTGATTCTATGCCAGCAAATGCTGTGTTGTTTCATCAGGGTGTATGATCACATGAGTACTAGTGCCTCAAGGGCATTTGTGGTGAAATCTAAATACACTGGATGGAAGACATGACAGAATGAATGTAATGCTGGTTACTGGTGGGAATGGTGGGGTTGACTTTTGAAAGTGTGAGTCTCTAACACCACTGGCCAAACACAGAGGCCAAGGGAAGAATATAAAACAAGGCAAGCAAAGTTGGTACTCCTGACAAGCCCTTCTGCTATAGCCTCCCAGCCTCCAGCCGTTTGCAGCTCAGGGGCTTCCTCCACATGATTTCTACTGATTAGGTAAGCCTTTGGCACAAATGTATTCAGTCTTTCAGCATGTGCACATTTTTCACATTCACACCACCTGAAGGTGAGGAGGTCCATAGCTGAACTCTGTGCCACATGGAGCACCACCAGCTTTTCTTTATGTCACATCTGCCCCCGTCAACTTTGCTGCCACTTGTCTTCCTGCTTGGGAAGAATCAGGGAGCAGCCAAACCCCTGTGCCTCTCACGCTGAAATAGACCCTACTCACGTAACCACTAGCACACCTCTTCCAGACTGAAGAGTTCCAGGTCACTGTCATTCCTAACACGGGAACTGGGGAGCTATTTTGACCATATTTTCAGGTGACACAGAGCTCAGGTGTTTTGTGGCATAATGAAAGCCATTAATTACCTAAATTTGAACATGCATTTACCAATAGTAACACTAATTTGGGAAGTTTATACTCTGAAGTGTTTGAACAATATAAAGGCTTTGTTTGTTTATTGTATTATCATCCTCACCTCAATATTTTGCTGAACCTGCCCTCTTGTTGTAGATTTGCCATGGTGTACGAGAGTCTCGCACTACTTAATAAACACTGAGCAACTAGCAGTAGGCAGTACTAGCTTTGTTACCTAAACCAAGATGCTTGCCTAGAATATTTATAATTAGTGATTCAATCCCAGCTACAGTTTCATGCTAATTAATATTTTATGTTGAAGCGTGCTAATTCTTTGTTCAGGGTACTTTATAGCAGGAAAGACCTGTAGCCCATTGAACCTATATATATTTATAGTGACCTCAGAGGCCTTGTCTAATTTATTGATTACAAATAAAAAAAGACTCTACCATATAATCCAGTTTTGTAAGAGCACATCATAGAATGGTTTAGGCTGGAAGTTCCAACCCCCCTGCCATGAGCAGGAGATACTTTTCACTAGTTCAGGCTGCTCAGGGCCTCATCCAACCTGGCCTTGAGTGCTTCCAAGGATGGGGCATCCACAGCTTCCATGGGCAACCTATTCCAGTGCCTCACTACCAGATGTTTCCTAAAGTTTAGAGCTCAAGGCAATATTAAATGTAAATTGGTATTCATGTTCAGAATAGAAACTTAATTCAAATGCATTTATGTGCTTCTATGTTGGCTTTTTAATAATGTTTGCATTTGTGGAGATATTTCCTTTTTAGAATGTATGGACATTGGGTACCATTGATGTAGTTTTCAATTTTGATGTCTGTCTCAAAGCACTTTAAAAGGGCCTTCACAATCAAATGGTGTAGACTTGGCACTTTTTCAAATGGACTGTGGTTATTTAGCCTGGAAAGGCAAAGCTGCACTACAGAGAAAACAAAGGTATCACAAAAGAGTGAATCTCATAAAAATAAAATTAAAGCTTATACTAAAGCTCACGAAAATCTTCAGAGCTTCCTCCCCTCTTGGTGTGCATCACAGGTAGTAAGTCTATGGTATATTTTTTATTTCTTGCACCTCTTAATATTTTACTGGCTGGGGCAGCTTTCAGAAGGTAAGTTTTTCAAGAGTTATGTTTCTTTTCTAACAGAATGAAGTACCTGAAGCTAAGAAAGAAGAATCTTTGCTAGATTTTGACTTTGACCCTTTCAAGCCAGAAGCTGTATCAACGGGAGTTACTCATTCACCCATGTCTCAGGTATCTCTTTGCCTTGAGGTAGGCAAAGCATATGAATGCAACATGCTGTGTTTGGTAGCAAACATTTAGTATTAATGGGCAGTATATCTGCAGTGTCTGAAAAACTTTTATCTTCCTGAGGAGCTCAAGTCAGCTGTCTATGTTTCCGCCTCAGTAACCCTGTACTTAATGATATGCTGGAAGGAGAGGAAGTTGTCAGGTGGTGAAATGAGATGATGCCAATGAGAGTGGTTGGTGGTACCTTGGCCCTGACTTTGGCATGCTGCTATTTTCCATCTTTAGAATAAGTCTTAGTGTAAACTTGTTTTTCTGACAACTTGTCTGACCTGGCTTTGATTCTTCTTGTCTGGAAAGATGCCTCAGGGGACCAAGGTCTCATGGAGACAGCATGTGATTGCTTTGCTGTGATGGAGTTTCTGTACCAAGCAGTGGTATGATCTGAGTGGTGTTGCTATAAACCTATTTTAGACATAACCTCAAGGAAAATGAGAGCATGGAATAGGGTGTTTCCTTGCAGAATGTTGTGTTATAGAAATTTTGTGTTCAGTACTAATATTTGCCATGGCAGTTTCTTGCAGCAATGTGAAAAAAAAAAGAAAAAGATGAAAAGTAAAAGTAAAAAAATGGCTGATATTAGTTGGCTACTCTATGGGACCTGCTATTTCAAAATCTAGAATTCACCCTCACTATCCAGGGGGCAGGTAATAAAGTAGGGAAGATCTCCTGGCCAGCATATTGGTATCCCTGTCTTGTACACAGAAAACCAAACAATATTAACACGCTGTTAGCAAGACCTATTATCCCTGTGGTTGTTACTAACCTGGTTTGTTCTGTGAGACATGGGAGGACTAATCGGCTGTTTGGGAGTGCAGTACTGAGATAAGAGTGAGAAGACAAGAAGCTTTAAGGCTGAAATACTCCTGGTTCTCTGCTGATCTCATTGTCGGTTGTTTACTTTCTTATTTGGCGTACAGTCCTAGCTATGTAATGAGATCTGTAGTGATCTCTGATGGGATATGCACTGTCAAAAAAACGAAGCATTGTGAACATTCCAGATGTTATCTGAAATTTCTCATTGTGATCTGCAAGGAGAAGTGTTTCATTCTAACAGAAGCTTTGTGCATTTTACTTGTTATTTTTCTTACTCCCTCTAAACAGGGAAGAGGAAGGGGAAGGGCCAGTAGAATGAAATTCCTTGGCATTCAGCAGTGACAGAAAAGTTTAGGTGTGACTTGACTAACTCTATGCTTTTAGCTCATTTTGTAATAGCGCTGATTAGAGCAGTGGGATCATTAAATCAAATATATTTAACTTGACAGAACATGTTTGTTCTGAAATCGTATTGCACAGATTGTAGAGGAGTTTATTAGTTCAGCGAAAATGAGTTGGTTTAGATTCAACTGTACCATGAAATACAGAATATAATTCTGTGTAGAAAGGTACATTGTAATTTTTCATCTAGGTGCACAGGAAGCATCACTGAGCACCTCCAATCTCCTTTCCTTTCACCTTTCCTCACAATGTATGTATATGAGAAAGGATGGTCCATGTCCACAAGAGCACGTGGATGAGTCAGAGTACTGTGTTTTTAGAAGGGAAGACAGTCCTGCAGTCTGGGTCTCAGTCTTACTGGGTTTGGCAGAGTCATTGCTATGGCAGCATAGACAGAATGAAGCCTGTGGTTGCAGTCTTTGGAGAGCACTGTGCTTACAGGGAAATTCAGAAGAGAACCTTACATGCTATTTCTATATGTGTATAGTTTTTGCCTCAGTCATGGATATTTTCCCTTCAGCAAAGTGCTGAAGTAGTGACATGAAGACAGGAGTAGTCATCTGTGCATGATGCCTTGGGAGGCCTCGCATGACTTCTCTGCTGATAATTTATTTAATTACCTCCCTACATTGGTCTTCCAGGGTGATCTGATGACAGTAAGTGAGTCCCAGCCTGCCCTTCCTTAATTGCTTATTTGTTTCTATGGCTGCTTCAGAAGTAACCTTTCTAAACCTACTTAGCCCTCTCCTCTGTTTGCTAGCTGTGCTCTGTCTGACCTTTCCTTCAGTTTATTCCTCCACCTTCATGCTCAAAGTTGAAAGGAAAATTGAAAAATGGAAAAACAGCAATCTTTCCTTTCATGGAAGTTGGCAGGACATTTAGGGTTTGCACCAGTTAGTGCTGTAAGAACAGACCTCTCATTTTTCCTCTTAAAGCTTGAATGTTCAGCTAATAGTGTTACAAAGTGAAGTAAGCATGTACACGTATGAATTACATCCACAGAAGCAGCACTTCAACCAAATTAAACTGAATGCAAATTGGTTGTTGATGTTAATTTGTGGTAAATCTGAGTAGTGAGTTATTACTGTGTCTTTTGCTCATTGAAGCAGAAATTGTTCAGAGAACCATTAGGTCTTTATAGAATGTGAAGCACACAAGAAAAGGAGCTAAATGCAGCAATCCTTTCTCTCACTCAAATATTAGCTGTTGCATTTAACATCTGCAAATGTTTCAGTTTTACATTTTACTTTATGATCATCTTTAGTTTTTTGGGTTTTGTGAACATTAACCTAGCTGTGAATATAGTAGATACAATTTGAAGTATCTCAGACTACTTTTGTTCTGTTCAGCTCTTCCGTTGAGAGGTCACTAACATTTATTAACAGACTAGACAAGAACAAAAAATATTGGTGAACTTTCTTGTTTTATTTCCCCAAAAGTATGCCATTTTCCTTCCTGGAGTTGTGAGAAAAATGGCGTAATCTTCAGTGGATAGCTGAGTAAATTTTTAACCAGCTAGAAAACCTGGCCGATGTAAGATCTTTAAAGCTGACACCTTGCAGAGGCTGCTACACTTGTTGAAAGTCATTCTGCCACCATCTCAGAATCTGACTGCTACTTGTGCACACAGTGATGTGAGTTGGCTGGAAAGCATACTGCCCATCCTATTTAACCAAGAAGAGCGTAATGCAGATACACACACACACACACGCACTCGTGCTAATATATAAAATATGTATGTATTATAAATATGCATAAAAATAATTTCTCTTAATTAATGCACACTGTTATGTAGTATGATGGTCATACAGTATATGAGCAGTATTTTCCTAACAGCCCCTTTTTTTCACTCCTTTTTTTCAGACATTGCCATGGGATCTATGGACGGTAAGCCTGACATATATCATTATATTTCTGTGCCTCTGATTTTGTAACAACGTAGATACAGCTCTACAATGCTTTTACCTAAAGCCAAGATAAAGAATTTACAGACTGTGACAAACACTTTCAAGTATATGAAGCCACTGTGGGGACCTTTTAAAACTAACAACAAAAAAAACTAATCTGTGTTGCTTGGCCTACAAAACCTAAACGATGTCAGAAATCTAGGCTAATAAGATTCACGATTATTATAGCTAAGTGTGTTGCTTTTCATATGCCTGAATTATAGCTAGTAGAGGGCAGGAATGGGTGCTAGTCTCTTGTTTCAGTTATCTGAAGGTGTAGTTCCTCAGGACTTTACCCCATGGACAAGCCTTTTTTCAAAATTCATGAGTGAAGAGAGAGTTTAGCTTTTCTTTGTGGCCATACAGCAAACTGGAGTTACTCACAAAAGAAACTGCTACTTTAGGAAACCGTGTGAATCCTTCCTTCTTTCTCCTGGTGCCAAATCAGGTACAATAATCTGCAGGAAGAAAACAACTCGTTTATTTTTAGCTTTCTTTCAACTTTATGTCATGTAGATAGCTAGGTTGAGTTGACATGAAGCCTGGTATCAACCTTTTGTAGCTTCACCCAGCACAGAAATCTGTGAATGTGTGTCATGTATTCAGATTTGCAGCACTGTATTGGGAACACATGCAGTATGTGATGTGTATTAAATGCTCATCTCCTTCTATTGAGAAAGGTTAAATAAAGCCTAAAAAAAGTCACATATGTAGGCTGGCCAAAATTTCAAGGCTGCTAACATCTAGACCAGCTAAAATAACCCAGAAATGTATTGCTCTAAACATTAGATATTTATCTAATATAAATTAGGTATTTTTATCACTGCCTTTTATAGCTTTTTAAGACTATGTATGTATTCTGCATTATGATTATTTTTGTGTTTGCTCTAACTTTACAAAAAAAAGTAGAGTAACTAGGTGAACTTCACAGCTAAGTGTTTGAAGTTAGGGATGCTAAATCTTTAACTGAGCTTCCCTTAATAAGTTGAGCAGAGAGTAGCAGTGTAGACAACAGGTTTGTGACTTGATGCCTTACTCTGTGTGGGTGTAAATGCCTCTGCATGGCACAGGGTGGTGGAGAATTGGAGCTGCATGCTCAGGGCCCACTGCACTGCCTGAATGATGCAGTGATGCCTGAGAACAAATACAAGTAAGCCCCACTGCTGCTTGCATTGATTTCTTCCTTGGTCACTGTCCCCCAGAGCAAGACCTCTTTTCAACAGAGATGTAATAGGGTTCCTGCAATAAAATTGTCAGTGGCTCACAGAGGAAATCAAAGTGTGATAAATATTCAACATACATGTAGAAGATTTTTAAAAAATGTAATGCAGAGGTTTAAAATTTAAGGGCCTGGGATTAGGCTTCTGTGGAGTGGCAGGAAAGGACCTGCCCCTCCTTCTCCACACTGATTTGATAACTGCTGCTGGTTAGAGAACTGCTAATTAATGACCTGCTGCTGTAACAAAGTGCATCATGTTCTTCTTTTCTGTGTTTTATATGTATGTTTTTTTCTACACAGACAAGCAGCGAATTGGTGCAGCCGGTAAGCAAACCTCCCACCAAAATTACAGCCACTCTAGAGATGAGCTTTAATCAGTGTGGCGTAACATATAGTTTGCTGGTTTTGTCTATCAGTGCTGCTCTTTTACATTACAATCTATTACCTCCAAATGTTGCAAACCACATAGCTTTTCCTTAAATGGCTTAATGTAGTCACTTCATTCTTTAAATTAAAATTGCTCTAGTAAAATAGAAATTTTGTGTTTTCTCATCAACTCCGCCTTTATCTTTTTCATCTTGTGTTTTTTCTTTGCTTTTCTGTCTGCTTAAAGCCTGATTCTTCAAAAAGTCTTTCCCTGTGTAACCTGGTCATGGAGGAAACCCCAAACAGTGGGTCATCAGAAGATATTAACAGATCTCAAACTGATCTAGGTTCACTCAACTGGGGCCTAGATGTTAGCACACCCAGTGTCAGCCAGGAAATTACTGCAGGTGGTTCTTTGATTTTCTCTGGGGCAGAGCAAACCTCAAGCGAATCCACAGGTATTCTGCCTGCTAGTGTTTGGCCTGCAGTAGGTGAGCAGGAGGATGCTGCACCAGGGTCAGCTTCTGTAAACGAAAACCAGAGGACTTCACTGAAGGACCAGTTGGATGCCAAAAATATCCTGTGGGAAGATGTGGTGACCAATCAGCCTTTAGAGAACATAACCGGTTTTGAAACACCCATCCTGGGAACTGATAGCTTGTTGGATGAACCCCTCCCATGTGATGTGCAAAAGGCAGAGGAAGAGCAGGAGGAAGACGAGTGGGCAGGTGTCAAGCCAAGTGAAAAGGTAGAGACCGGAGCTAAGTACAAGGAGGTAGAAGGTACAGAGGAACTGGAAGAGCAAGGTTGTGCAACAAAAGGAAACAGTGAGGCAGAACTTCATGAGGGTTTAACAAAATCAGATCTTGACATTTTAGTCAGCGCAGAGGTAGAAAATATACATGAGTTTGAAGATAATGATGGGGATACCTGGAAAGGTAATGGTGCTGACTTAGAAAATCCTAGAGAAGAAGAGTTCAAACAGGTCAATGTCATTGAGGAAACAGATGGAGAAATACCATTGTTGACCACAGGGCTGGAAAGTGGGGACAAAACAGTAGTGTACAACTGTAAAACTGTAGAAAGCACTGGCACTGAACATGAGAGAGTCCTTGGTATCTGGGGTCGGGACCATGAAAGGACATTTGAGGATGCCTTAGACCAAACTGACAGTGGTACTGGAGAGAGTGCACCCATGGAGTGTATAAATGTGAGAGCATGTGTTGACCTAGAGGTAACTGACCACACAGGAAAAGACCCTACAGATACTGGAAGCAGTCTGTGTGATGCTGAATTATTCAGTGCAGAAGAGTCTGGTAAAGGAACAGAAGACAATAGCATCAGCCTCCTCCCAAATAGTAGTGCTGGTGCTGAAGGCCAAGCTACTGCTGAAACACAGTGGGCATTGCTGCCTGAGACAGCCGATGCTGCTGGCACAAGCTGCAGTAATCCTTGCCTAGGTAATGCAGAAGACCAAGTGACAGGTAGGGCAGCAGCAGCAGTCACTGAAGAGCATCCTAGTAGTAGTAGTGGTGTTCCTGAAGCCTTGGAAACAGACCCCTGGCTGGCAAACTGGGATCCAACAGTTACTAATGATTCCTGGGGTTTTCCTAATCTGTCAGATAGCCAAGCTAATGGACTGGATAACTGGCCCTTTTTCCCCAAGCAGCAAGACTCAGAGGAAGGTAATATGGAAAATGTTTGGTTAGGCATTAGTAATAAATGGTCTACACAAGACTTAGGCGCTACTGATAACAAATGGGGAGAAGTAGGTGCAAACACAAGCAA
This sequence comes from Acanthisitta chloris, assembly GCF_000695815.1. NCBI lineage: Eukaryota > Metazoa > Chordata > Aves > Passeriformes > Acanthisittidae > Acanthisitta > Acanthisitta chloris. Next base: position 28,319 of record NW_008686252.1, read on the forward strand.
TATAATTCAGGAGACACCAGTAAAACAAGGCATACCTGGGGAGCAGGCAGGCATTAGCAATCCTGGACTGAGCAAGGAGATAGCTAGACCCTTGGTTCTATTTCAAATGGGAAATTCCAGAAATGCTAGCACCGAGAGTTCAACTAGTCCTAAAGACAATGAGACCAACAACTCAGATTTATCTGAAGATGAAATTGCTAACCGGAGATATGGATTGTTGTACCAGGAAATTGAGGCTGATAAAGAAGAGGTACCTACCCCAGTGTGTAGCCTAGTCTAGACAAAGAGTTCCTTAGGCCATGCATAACCTTGTCGTTTAAAAACATTCCATTTGTGTGTTTCCCACTGCCCTTCCTAAGCTTGTGCTATTCTTTTTTTTTTTTGAAAAATTGCCATTCAACTGTTGTTAGTGTGGTGCCCTTCAGCCATGGAATGGAGCAGGCTGACAAAAATGCATTTCAAAATGGTGAATGAAGCTTTGAACTGTGAAGGCACATTGTGTCTTGCAGCTTTTGTGTTTTATCTGTATATCATTAAATGCACCTAGTCTATTTTTATTCCTTTTGTTAAAATACTTCACTTAAGTTACTCTGCTTTTTTTTTTTT
>NW_008686253.1:0-23280 GCF_000695815.1 Acanthisitta chloris
TCAGAGGTTCAGCACCCAACACTCCTGACAGGGAGCAGAGCCACAAGAAATGTCTCAGCACCACATAGGCTCCTTCTGGAGATCCTCCACCTAGCAATGCTCCTTGTTCTGCCTCCCACAAGTATAGGGATACTCAGGATCTGGTCTTCTAGCTTCATCCCTATGCTGGAATCATGACAAACCAGAGGGAGAGAGGATGAGTCTGTGACCTGCAGGCACATCCAGGAGGGAAGAATAACTTTAGCTGTATTATCCCTCCAGACACCAACAGAATTGCAGCATTTCAAACCCTCCAGCACAAATGCACTGCTTGGAGACCACTGAATAGTTTGGGTTGGAAGGGAACTTAAAGCTCACCTTGTTCCACCCCCTTCCACTCGCTCAGGTTGCTCCAAACTCCATCCAACCTGGCCTGAAACACTTCTAGGGATGGAGCAGCCACACATGCCAGTAAAACATTTCTTCCTCATATCCCATCCAAATGGACCCTCCTTTGGATGCTGCCTGCCCTGGGAGGCACAGCAGAGGGATGCAGGATGCTCCCAGTCAACAGCAAGGCAAAATACAATGGATTCCCTTCACTCCCCTACAAGGACCACAGCCAAAGCCACCTACCCCCAGGGCAAACCCGGCAGGAGGCTGTTATCTCCCTCCTGAATGTGTCTCTGTTCCCAGCAGAGCCTTCCCTGGGGCCCAGGAATCCCAGTGAGCAGCCAACCCTTCCCAGTGCTGGCACAGGGAACTCATCCTGCTCCTGCTCCTCAGCTTTTGGCACCACTGGCTGTGACTGGGAGAAGGGCAGCAGTGCACTGGGAATGCTGGGACAGGTGAGCATCCCATGGGTCCCCTCTGGAGGAGAACTCTCTGCTGGGTGTACAAAAGCCTCTGGATATGCTGCATTTCAAACTACATATTTCCATTTGAAAGGATCCACCCAGCAAGGCAACTGAACCAGTAGGGAAAACAATTTGCTTCATATTTATACTTCCAAAAAACATAAATTTCAGCTCCAGCCTTTCCTAACCCTCAGTTCTGGCATCTCCATCCCTCTCCTGCCAGGCAACCCTGCACAGCAGCTCCCCAGCCAATAAATCCTCTTCTGCATTAAATATTGCAGGGCTCAATTAATTAAAGGAGTACAACAAAGCACAGTCCCTTCAGCAATTAGAGAAGTGCCTGAGTAATTAGATGGAATGTTAATTTAATTTCCAGGAGGGGGGAAAAGAAAAAAAAAAAGAAAGAAAGGAAAAGAAGAAGGAGCAAATGAGATTACATTTGGTGAGAGGGGAAATGAAAAGTCACTTCATCAGAGAGTAATTAAACTTCTCCAAACTATGTAGCTAGAAAATAAAGCCTAGAAGGACAGGAGCACTGGTGTGTATTGGGAATGATGCTCAGCCAGGTGAAATACCAGCTGAATCCAGGGATTTGTCTAACACCTCTCCTGGCTTTGCTTTTTCCCTTCATTAGGGAACAAGGAGCAGGATATTGCCTTGGGAACAACTCCTTCATCCATCACATACCTCCAGATAATGCTCTTATCAGCCTTTCTCAGCTAAGGGAGATAAGTCCTGCTCTGCCAGGAGAGACAGAAATGCAAGGAGAGCAGCTCCCAACAGCTCAGAGACTGTGCCATGCTGCAGGGAAACCAGGACTGGCATTCCAGGGCATGGACACACAGGATATTTATTCCCAATGTGAGCAGCTCCAGGGCCATCCCTCACCTGTGCCAAGGCTCCAAGCAGCTAAATCCCTCCTGGCATGTGTCCTCCCAGCAGGTTGTCTCCTCTCTGTGCTGTTTTACATCTGCTCCTTCTGTAAATGTTGCTTTCCAGGTGTTCCAGGAGTAACAGTTTTCACCCAGGACCTTTCCATGAGTGTGGTGGTTGGAGCCCATTCTGTTTGCCACAGGGATTGGGAGCTGACATGGAAAAATCCTCCTCCCAGCAGGTTGTCTCCTCTCTGTGCTGTTTTGCACCTACTTCTGATGTAAATGTTGTTTTCCAGGTGTTTCAGCAGTAACAGATTTCCATGAGTGTGGTGGTTGCAACTCACCCTGTTTGCCACAGGGATTGGGGCTGACATGGAAAATCCTTGGAGATAACATGGGCAAATAAAGATTTCCCATTTTCATCCCCCAATCCCTTTAGATTAGGAGGATATTCAGCATCAAATTTACCCCAGAGCTGTCAGCTCCTGTGAGATGTGGTGTCATCAAAGGGGCTGGAGCCTTTCACCTTACACTTTTCCCTTTCCTGGCACACACATTGCCAAGCCCTCCATGCTCAGCAAGGAGCAGGGATGGATGCCAAGACTCTTGGGCAGGATGAAGCTGCCGGTGGCCTCCTCCTTACCCCAGGGTTTGGAGATAAAGGTAGGTTTTGTTTGGTTTAATTAGCGCTGGCGTGGCAGAGCTTGTGGCTGCCAAGGGCTGACTGACAGTTTAATTAATCCTCTCACCGTTGTCACTTGGAGACAGCTCCTCGGCAGGGAAGTGGGGAGGAATCCTGGAGAGGAGCAGAGAGGCTCAGCAGCATGGAAAAGCTGGTGGGGAGAGAGGATGGAGATGTTTTCATCTTGTTAATGTGTTGACCCTTTTCCCCACTCGCAGGGATCAAACCTCCTCTGGAGCTCCACTGACATCCAAATTCTAATTCCAGCCAGAATTCTTTGAGCTGCAGAGCTCAAATCCTCCACCATAGCACCATACAGGAGCCTGGCAGGGGTTTGGGGAGGGTAAAAGAGGGAGGCAGTGCCCTTGCAGCATTTGGGGAAGCAGCAGATGGGCTGAGAGCACTACAGGTCTGATTTTATCCCAGCAAAAAAAAATGTATCATGGAATCATCAAGGTTGGAGGAGATCTCTGGGGTCATCAAGTCCAACCCTTAACCTGTCACTGCTCTAACCCCTAAACCAGATCCTCCAGTGGCAGATCCAGATGTCTCTTGGACACCTCCAGGGATGGAGACTCCACCACCTCACTGGGCAATATTCCAGTGCCTGAACACATTTAGGCACGGTGAGCTCTTAAAAAATTGTATCATAGAATCATTGAGGTTGGAGGAGATCTCTAAGATCAAATCCAACCCTTAACCTGTCACTGCTCTAACCCCTAAACCAGATCCTCCAGCACCAGATCCAGACACCTCTTAAACACCTCCAGGGATGGTGACTCCACCAGCCAGTGAGCAAACACCCCTACAAACTCCAATTTTAATTATGATGTGATGCACCTACAGCAATCCATAAGAGGGGAAAAACCCCTCCTATTTTCCACCAAACAGTTGGATTGGGATTGTCACAAGGCTGGGAGCAATGCAAGCAGACAAGGAGTGGAGGGGACAGGAGCACTCAGGGCCAGGTGGGATGTTCCCAGCTCTGCTGACTGTGCTGGGATTGGTGTCTGTGGCAGGCACAGACTTGCTTGGGAATATAGAGCAGCAGGAGAGCTGGGACTGAGCCTTGGGAAGGCTCAGGGGAACAGCTGTGCTTGAGCTAAATAAGGGCAGACTGGGATGGATGGATGGATGAAGAGAACCTGGGAATCAAAAGTGTCCAGCTGGAAAGCAAGGAGTGAGGAGGTAGGATGGAGTTCTCCCCATCCTCTCCCTTGGGGATCCTGCAGATCCCAATCCCATCCTGGGGCAGCTAGAGCCAAACCTCTGTCTCTGCTGTATCCCCAAATCCTGCCTGGATTGGGTATTCACTCCCATCAGGGTGTCAGAAAAGCTCCTGGAGAGAGTTGCCTGTGGAGGAGGAAATTCCAGTTAATGTGGTTTTCCTGGGTGTTGCCCAAATGTAAAGCCCCCCAATAAATTCAGGGATTAGGCCCAAGTGCCAACAGCATGTCAAGCCTGAGACAGACAGGATTTAATTAGGAAGAAGTGAGTGTGCCAGCCTTGGAGCTCGTGGATCTCCAAATGAGGGCAAGTGGGTGGTTTGGGTGGACTCCAGGCTGGGCTGTTTGTGCCCTGGGCTGCTCCACCTGGATGGATTCACACAGGCTGCAAGGCCAGGAACTGTCCTCTCCATCCCTCAGGAGGTCCTGTCCAGCTTCTGGATCATCCCTTGGAACCTTGCAGGGAATGGGCAGAGGTGACACTCTTTGGCTGGTTCATGGCTTGAGGAAAACAGGAGTTGGACTTGGATGATCCTTCTTGGGGATCCTTCCAACTCAGGATAGGCAGGTACCTTCCAGTACCTGAAGGGGCCAACAAAAAAGATGGAGAGAGACTATTTCCAAGGGCCTGGAGGGACAGGATAAGGGGGAATGGCTTCCCACTGCCAGTGGGGAGGGATAGATGAGATATTGGGAAGGAATTCCTCCCTGTGAGGTGCTGAAGGACTGGAATAGATTTCCCAGGGAAGCTGTGACTGCTCCATCCCTGGAAGTGTTCCAGGTTGGAGAAGAGAAGGTTCTGGGGAGACCTTAGAGCCCCTTCCAGTGCCTCAAGGGGCTCCAAGAGAGCTGGAGAGACTTGGGACAAGGGATGGAGGGACAGGACACAGGGAATGGCTTCACACTGCCAAAGAGGAGGGATAAACGAGATATTGGGAAGGAATTCCTCCCTGTGAGGGTGGTGAGAGGCTGGAATGGATTTCCCAGAGCAGCTGTGGCTGCTCCATCCCTGGGAGTGTTCCAGGCCAGGCTGGATGGGACTTGGAGCACCCTGGGCTAGTGGAAGATGTCCCTGATGATCTTTAAGATCCCTCCCAACCCAACCCACTCTTGGATTCTACAATTCTCCTGGATTCTATCAAACTCCCTACCTGCTCCACCAGCAGAGATCCCTCCAGCAAATCCACTTGGATCCAAACAACCCAACCCAGGAGCAAAGAAGACTTTTGCCTAGTGGAAAACTGGTCTTGCTGGTACAGAACACCCCCAGACAACCCAATTTTCTGTCTCCCTGGGCTGCTCCTGTATCCCTGTCAACTGAACCACTTTCTCCAGTGTCTCTCCTGCTCTTCCAGTCTGGGGGGGATGCACGGGATGTGCTCCCAGGGTTTTTTTTTGCAGAGGTTGCATAATCCCCTCGTGCCTCGGGGATGCTGCTGCCCTTCGTTGTTTATTTGCTTAGCAGCAATTAGAGCAGCGTAATTACAATCAGCGCTCGTTTACAGAAAGAAACACTTCGCTTGGCTTCTGGGCGCTGCGAGCCACGTGCCAAGATAAACCTTGGGAACCAAAGGCAAAGCTTGGGAAGGCGAAAATTAACATGACACTAGGTCCAGGGGAATGGAAAATAGAAGGAGGGTAAAGCTTCTCCCCCCCCAGAGCCAACTAGGCTCTGGTTTCCTTGGGGGATGAGTGGCTGGATGGGAGAACTGGGAGTGCTGTGATGTTTCCACTCAGTGGCAAAGGGATGGTTACAGCTCCACTGCAGCTTTTAATTGGTAATTAAGAACCAGCCAGGTCCATGGCAGCGATTAATGCGTTTATACAGGTGGGAGCATCACCCTCCTTGAAAACCAAACATGTTTATGCGGGATCAAACTTTAGGGCAGGGTCAAAACTTACCTTTCTGAGGGTGTTGCAGCATGTAAAGGCGTTGGTTAAGGATAGGTTAAAAGAAAAAAAAAAAGTCCAGAGACTCATCCTGAGTTTTCTTCCTTCCCTGCAGCAAGCTGGCTTGGCTTTCCTCCTGAGAAATCAAAGGAGAGGCTGTAAGCATTAGGTTGATTTTCTAAACAGTTCCCTTCTGAGCTTTTAAATAAGACCCAGGTTTGGAGGGAGCACAGAGAAAGGAGCAGCGAGGGGAAGAAAAAAAAAAACCACTTTTCAGCCACAAAAACACTTGGATGAAAATATTTACATTCTCTTTCTCTGTGTTTTCAAGGCTTGGTTGGAGAAAAAAAAAGGAGAAGTTTTTCATTTGGGGAAGCAGCTTCTCTTAAATTTCAGGAGGAGAGAACAAAGCAGAAGGTGATTGATCTCTTCCAGAATTCAATAGGAGAAGTGAAGGTGGTAGGTAAAAAAAAAATTTGGGTTGAAATTAGGTGCTTTGGGAAGATTTTGGGGAGAAAACAGCTGTATTTGGGGGGTTTACACTGCCACCCACATCCCACCCATTCCACCCTCACCCCTTCAGATAAAAAACTGATGTTTTTGGCAGGTCTGTAAAAATCAGGACTAATTATTGTCTAGGCTAATTATTACTGGGGAGGGCTAAACCTCCCTCTTCAGTCTTCTCTCTTCTCCCCCTTGCCCAGGGTTTCCAGATTCTTCAAGGGTTTCCCCACTGCTAATTGCAAATTCCTTGTGTCTCTTCCAGGATTATTGGTCCAGCATCCCTCTCATCCCTGCCTGGCACAGAGGAGTTGGGAGGCTGGAAAAGGTTCTCACTCTACTCCACTCTCCTTGTTTCCCTCTGCCATTTCAGGACAGAAACAGGGAGACAAGTCCCTGCTGCCTCCATCCCTTCCCTGGATCCCAGGAGCTCTTTGTGTTTCCTACTTCAGCAGCCAGAGACTGGGGGGGTTAATTTTTCCCAGGGCTTTTCTGGGGGATGTAAATAGGATCAAGGAGGCAGGAAGAGCTGGGCTCAGGGGAGAGGATGTGTGTGAGTGCCTGCCCCAGGAGAGCACTTGTCTGGGCTTCCTGACTGCTGGGCTGTGGCCTCTGGGGTCTGTTCTGTGTCCAGAGCAGTGATGACAGGCTGTACCTCACTCCTGGCAGCCACAGCAGTCACAGGGATTCACCCTGAGCTCGTGGGAGATGAGGATGGTTTCATAGAACCATGGCATGGTTTGGGCTGGAAGAACCTGACAGTTCTTCTAGATCCACTCCCCACACCTTCCACTAAATCTCAGGATGGTTTGGGCTGGAAGAACCTTAAAGCTTATCCAGTTCCACACCATACAGCTTCCACTAGAGCCCAGGGTGCTCCAAGCCTAATCCAACCTGGCCTGGAACACTCCCAGGGATGGAGCAACCACAGCTTCTCTGGGAAACCTGTGTCTGTACCTCAGCACCTCCCAGGGAGGAATTCCATCCCAATATCTATCTAAACCTCCTCTCTATCAGTCTGAATCCATTTCCCCTTGTCCACTACATCCTCTTGTAAAAAGCTCCTTAAAAACTTTGCCTAGAAGACACATCATTTATGTTTTAAGGGAAAACATTCCCAAATCTGACCTCTCCTTCCCCTCCAGAGACATCTTTGCCCCAGGAGATGCTCTTGCTGGCCATTCTGGCCAAAAGTCCTGCTGTGCTCATTCCACCTCTGAGGACAGAGCAGCTCCCAGTCAGGAGGCTCTAAGGAGTCCAAGAGGAGTTACTGGAGAGCTGGCACAGATCAATCACCTTTTTTATGAGCTGTTTCCATAGCAGAGATGTCACAGACTCCCCAGACACAGCTGTGTGCGTGTGAGGAGGAGGTGCCTAGGGATGAGAGGCAGAAAGCAATCAACAGGTGATGAGCCACTCCAACCTTTTGGGTTCATTTGATGAGGTGTCAGCCCCAAGGCAACAACTTTTGGGAAATAAACCAGGAGAGTTCAAGCATTCCTGGAATTCTCAGCTACCAAAACCATTCTAGAAGGCACCAGTGGTGGAGAATAGAACTGGTTTGTGACAGGGTTGGAGTAAGGCAAGGCCTCAAAGTGAGGACTCTGGGAGGTGGTGAGACACTGGCACAGGTTATCCAGAGAAGCTGTGGCTGTTCCATCTCCAGCTTGGAGAAGAAAAGCTCCAGGGAGACCTTAGAGCCCCTTCCAATGCCTCAAGGAGCTCCAGGAGAGCTGCAGAGGGATTTGGGACAAGGGATGGAGGGACAGGACACAGGGAATGGCTTCACATTGACAGAGGGAGGGGTAGATGGGATATTTGGAAGGAAGGAATTCCTCCCTGTGAGGGTGCTGAGACACTGGAATGGATTTCCCAGAGCAGCTGTGGCTGCTCCATCCCTGGGAGTGTTCCAGGCCAGGTTGGATGGGACTTGGAGCAACCTGGGCTGGTGGAAATTGTCCAAGCCAATGGCAGGGGGTAGGACTGGCTGAGCTTTAAGGTCCTTTCAACCCAAACCATTCCATGATTCCATGCTAATCAAGTGCCTTAAGTTCAAATTTCTCCTTGGAAATAAGAGCAGGAGCAGGGAACAGACACAGAAAACACTCACTAGCATGGAATGGCTCCCAGCAAAGCAACAGGATTGGTGCTCAGTGGTGAAGAACCAAGAAACCTGCAGTTTGTTCTTGGACAGGCTGCAAAAAAATCCATGGAAATGAAGGATTTGTGAAGTAGCAGGCTCAGGGGAAGAAAAGAGGTTTGAGAATGGACTGTGGAGGTGTCTCCATGGGGTGTCCAGGCTGGGGGACACAGGGAAGATGCTCACACAGGTCATCCCATTCCTCCTCCACTGTCCCTTCCTCCCTCTCCCTAGCACAGATCGTTCCTTCGGGATCAGAGCCAAATCTCATCTCCGGAGGATACATTTTTAGACAGTTTACAGATTGTGGCTTCCTGCTTTTAAATATCTTGGGGTCTTTTGTTTTCCATCACCTGCAAAGGAGGTGTGAGAGAAGTCAGTGTCCCTGCATGACTCTGGGGGTGATTCTACCATCAACAGGCAACATCCACAGCTTTGGAAGAAGCCAAAAGTGCCTTGAAGGAATCTCAGCTCTGCTTCCTCACTGCTCTGATGGGGTACAACCTTCTCCCTTATGTGATGCATGGAGAGAACCACATGGAGGAGGTGCCAACCACAAAGTTGGAGTGAAAACCAACAGAAGGATGCACCAACATCATCCTGAGGCTCCATCACAGCTCCTGGCATGGTCCAAAGGGCCAGGAGAAGGAGGCAGAGAGGTTTGGCCATGTTTGGCTTCTCTTCACAGCTGCTTTTTTCAAGAATTTTGTGAGATGACACTGTCCCTGGACCATCCTGGTCATTTCTTCCTGCAACATTGCAGTGAGTGGTTTTCCCAGGGGTGGTTTGATGACAACTGGTGTTTGCTGGAGTAGAAGGGGGAAAAGAAAAAAAGGGCATTATTTTTACACAGAAAATTGTGTTTGTTCTCTACTTAGGGGCAAGTGGCTGCCAGCAGCTTGGCACTGCTCTGATCTCTAACCTTCTGAGCTCCTCTGAGCTCTGAAACTCACCCCAGGCTGGTGAACAGCTCCTGTGGCCAAGTGGAAGCTCTTTGAGTCACAGTCCAGCCAGGGGTGCTAAATCCTGGGATGTTCCAGGGCCCTTCCAGCTCTGGGAATGTCACTGTCTGCAGCAGGATCATGAAGCTGAGTAAGAGAAGTGGGATGGCATGAGGTGAGATAGGGGAGATTCAGGTTAGATGTTAGGAAAAATTTCTTCCCTGTTGGTGGTGGAATAGGTTGGGTCAGGCACTGGAATAGGTTGGTCAGGCACTGGAATATTGCTCAAGGAGGTGATGGAGTCACCATCCCTGGAAGTGTTTAAGAAGCATCTGGATCTGGTGCTGAAGACATCATTTAGGGTTTAAGGGTGACAGTGGAGTGTTAGGTTAATGGTTGACCTTGATGATCTTGGAGATCTCTTCCAGCCTTGCTGATTCTATCTCTCCTCAACCTCCAGCTCAGGAGCAGCAACTCCCACACCAGAAAGGGTTAAGCAGGGACTAAACCCAAGCACAGCACCCTGGAGCTTTGGGAGAAAAGGCACTCAGGAGCTTTGCTGATGCCTGAGCATCTCTCCTTGATCTAACACAGAGCACGAGGTGATGGGTCCCTTGCCAGGACCTCTGGCACAAGCCATGCCAGAGGCCAGAGCTGCCCTGAGCCACAGAGGCTCCATCCTGGCCTTTTGTTGTGCACAGAGAGTGTGCAGGCAGTTGGGTGCCAGCCCTGAGAGCCTGTGCTGGTACTTGCTTCCTCCCTTGGCACACAGCAGGGCCCAGAGCCTCTGGCCAATTCTTGCTTGCGTAAACAGCCAAGGAACGAAGATAAATGAGGCTGAGTGTCTGCCAGCCCTTCCCTCTCCATCAGGGCACACTGCAGGGCTCCAGAGCCATGCTCTGGGGCAGGGAGCATAATCTGGGGCAAGGACAACAGCCTCCCATGAGGTGCTTGAGGAGATGCCTTAGACAGACTGGCCCAAATCACTCACTGCTGGTTTTAAGAGCATGAGCTGAGAGTTTATAGGGTTTGGGATTTTTTTTTAGGCTGGTAAAAAATGCTTAGGCATATAGAAATACATATTCCAACTCAGTTGGTGGAGAAGAAGAGATGAGGGAGACCACATAGCAGTCTACAACTTCCTCAGAAGAAGTGGAGAGATAGCATTGATCTCTCTCTGGTGACCAGGGGCAGGACCCAAGGGAGTTGTGTCAAGGGGGGTTGGGATGGATATCAGGACAAGGTTCTTCCCCCAGAGGTGTTTGGGCACTGGAACAGGGTCAGGTTGGAGATCAGGACAAGGTTCTTCCCCCAGAGGTGTTTGGGCACTGAACAGCTCCCCAGGGCAGTGGTCACGGCCCCAAGGCTGACAGAGCTCTAGGAGTGTTTGCCCAATGCTCTCAGGGTGCATGGTTGGGGTGTCTGTGCAGGGACAGGAGTTGGATTTGCTCCTTGTGAGCCCTCCCAGCTCAGGATATTCTATGATTCTATGAAAATAAATCTTCCTTGAGTTGGAACCATTTCACAGAGCCAAGCTCAGGCACATGTGCCTATAACCCGTGGCCCTGACAGGAAGGGGTTCAAAGCCTTTTTTTCACCAGGTGGAAGGTTCCTCCTACACATTGTGTCTCACCAGGTGCTCAGCCCACAGGTGAGCACTGCCATTACCTCCATGCTGCTCCTCCAGGCAGGATGACACCTCCTCCATCCCTGATGATGATGCTGATGCTTTTCCACCAATGCAGAGCCACAGCTTGCTGCCCCAAGCTCTGTGTCTGAGCTGCATCTTCTAAGGGATACAAGAGGTTAATATTAAAAAAAAAAAAAACCACCACCCTGTCTTGAGCCCTGCTAATGCCTCTGCAGAATGGAGCACCCCTGCCAAGAAGCTTATCTGAGGCTCTTTGTGAACAAAGTGAACCCTGGAAGGTGGCGAGGCTCAGTGACAGGGAGCAGGGATATAAGCCAAGATCCTGCCTCTGGCCAGAGGAGAAATTTCCATCTTAGAGAGGAGCCACCCCATTGTGATAACCCTGCTGTTCCCACCACTGGCAAGGGCCCCAGGGGCCAGGGATTTTGTTCCCTGTGAGCTGCCAGCAGCATCTCATGGCTCTGATTGTAGGGATGGGCACACCTTGGCTGAAAAACATCCTTGAGGGATGCAGCATGGGGCAGGTGTCCTTCCTCCAGGGCCTTTCTGCAAATTGGGCTAGCAAAGAGTCCCTTTCCCTGGCATTAACCACTGCAGGGACACAGTGTTCAGTGCCTCTTTGCTCCAAGCTCCTGCAGAACTCAGGAATACAGACAGATACAATGAGCCTTTCAGCCCTTAAAACCTCTGGAAATAAACTTGACCAAGCTGGATGTCTAATGAAGATGTGGGAAAATCTCTGAGCAGCCAGAATTTCACAGAGGCCTTGACTCGAACTTTCTGCTTCCCAAATCCTCCTGAGGTTGGGAATAGAGAGGGACTCCAACCCAGGACTCTTTCCATCCCAAAGACTCAGCCAGGGCCGATAAAAATCAGCTGTGCCTGAGCACAGCCCATCTAGAGCTGTGTTTGTTTTCAATTGGGTGGCTCAAAACTGAGTTGGGCCCCACCAGTTCCTGGAAATTTAATCCACAGATCACTTCTCTGGAGCTACTGTGCAGCAGCTCAGTGACCCTGGATTCAGATCCTCTCTGTGCAGCTGGGACAGAGCTTCCCTCAGCCCATGATTTACTGCCTCTGCAGCTGGAAAACCTGCTGCAGCCTCAGGAAAACTCCAAATCTAAAGGAAACTGTCTGTCCTTGCTAGGGAAAGGCAGAGAAAACCATGCAAGGTAGAAATACAGCAAAGGGATCACTAGGATGGAGTGGAGATGCTGCTCCAGGGGAAGGCACAGCTCTTTTCTGAGGTCCAGGTGGGCACTGAGCTGCTGCCAATGTTTCCATCTCTCCATGGGAACTAGAACTTGCTGTCCCAAGTTGGCTTTACCCTCTAAAATCAGCAGAGGAGACTGCTATGTTTCTTGCTCCCTGAGGCACAAGAGGAGGAACAGGTCTGTCTGCTCCCAGAGGGACTCCAGCAGAGAGGAACTGATGTGTGAAGATCCCAATTAGTCCTGGCAGGCAGCACGAGCAAAACTTCCTCTGATCCTCGTGCCCTGCCATCAGCACAGCTCTCCTGCTGATCCTCTGGAGTGGCAGCAGGGTTTAATCTCCATGGAGATGGATCTAATAGCAGCCCATGAGCCGCTGCAGGTGGTGGCTTGGCTACTTACAGCTTGTGATGATCCAGGCTGCTTTCTTACTCCTGCTCTCCATCCCTTTTGGCAGCCAGTCTGGATGCCAGGACAGGACTTGGGAGTGCTTTCAGAACCTCCAGCCTGTGTGGAAAAAGCAGAAGCAAAGCCCCAGGTGCAGGTAGGGGTAAGACCTGGCTGCTCATTCCTCCACACTGTGCCCAGGATTTGGTCAGGATGCCACAAATATTCCTGAGCCTGCAGCTGGGAGACACTCCCTGAATCTCACTGCAGCTCGTTTTTGGCTTTCTCAAAGGATTTGCCATTAGGGATAGATTTATCTAGGATTTTACTTCCCTTCCTTCGTAAAACCCTGTTTGGACAACACACAGCAACATCCTCACTCAGCACAGACAGGGACTACAGCCAGCAGATGATGCTTTGCTCACACTAGCCAGGGAAATGGACCTAAAGCCTTCAACAGAGTGAGTTTGTCTTTTCCCAGCTGGACACTTCCCTCTGCCTGTTTTGAAGCTTGGACTTGTGTGCTCTCTGGAGCTCAGCAGGTCTCCAGCACACACAGCTGAGCTCCCCAGTGTGTGGTCTCTAGGCACTGATATCCTCCTGCTTGGCTGCAAAAATGCACCTGCATGTTGGAGATCATGGAAAGAGACCATGGCACAGGGCTGGAGCTGCTCTCCAAGCAAAAAGCATCTTTAGGCATGTCCCAAACCTCATATGTGATACCAGTGCAGAAGATTTTGGAGCTGCTGATGGACAGAGAGAGGACAATGTGCTGAAAACCAGGAATTGTGGAGGCATAGAATGGGTTGGGTTGGAAGGGAACTTAAAGCTCATTTCATTCCACCCCATGCCCAGGGTTCTACTACCCCAGGCTGCTCCAAACCCCATCCAACCTGGCCTGGAACACTTCCAGGGATGGGGCAGCCACCACAGGCAGGAGGTTCAGAGCTGAACCATGATGCCTGCAGGGTGAGTTGCTCTTCCCATGGCCAAAGTTGGCTGGTTTTTATGGAATCAATGTCAAAGGAGCTAGTCTTGGCATCCTCAAAATCAGTTGCCATTGCAGAAGACTCACAAGAACAGGCACCTACCTGTTTCTTGCTTCCTGAGACAGTAACAGGGAGTAAGTGACACAGCACCAGGACTGTACCTGTGAGATTTCCCTCCCTCTCATCCTCGTGGGGGGACCAGGTCAGACCAGGGTGGCTGAAGATATCTGCTAAGAGAAGAAAAAGCATAAATCAGTTACGAAAAGGTGCTGGAATGGATGGGCTTTAACTGAGACCCTGGGATTATTCCCTCTCCTCTGCCCCAAGGAGGGAGCTGAACATTTCAGCTCTGCTTCTCAAGGTGATGGTAGATGATCCAAATTTTTGCTCATGCCAAGCTCTCACTGCAAGGATTGGCAGAGCTGCAGCTCTCTCAGACCCACATTAAAAGCCTCTCTCCTCCACCAGACCACTGGGAATCCCTTGTGGGAGCAAAGGTAAGGAATTCTGCATTCCCAACCCCACCACAGCTGGATCCAGGACAGAGCACAGGGAGATGTGGTTGTCCCAGTGCCAGGACAGTCCTCTCACCGTGGCAGAGGCTGTGCCCAACCTGCTGTGGTCCAGCTCTGCCTGGCTGAGCCTCCTTGCAGGAAGCAGTAAAGGGATAATGGTCGTGTCTGAACACATTAAGCAAATTACTCACTGCACTCTCTGTTTTCCTAGAGCCTCAGCCAGACCCCAAGACTATTTATCTTGGCTGTGAAGTTCCCACCCCTCACTGCACAGCAGGAGCATGGAACCACAGGGATTTGTTAATAGAAACCAAAGCAGAAACCACCACAGAGTTTGCAGGCAAAGGGGCCTGTCCCGCTGCAGCTCCCAGCCCTGGAAATGGTGTCACAAACAGCATCTTCTGTGCTCTCTGGGCTTGTTGTTGCCTGGGAGGGCTCAGAGGGGGCAGGAAGGGGCTGGAGGGTCTCAGCACTCTGTCACCTCCAGACCCTGTGAGACCCCACCTGGAGTACTGCACACAGCTCTGGTGTCCCCAACAGAAGAAGGACATGAAACTGTTGGAACAAGTCCAGAGCAGACCACAAAGCTTTTCCTCATCCACTTGGACTTCGACCCAGCTGAGTCCATCTGGTGTCCATGGCTGCATGGAGGCTCCTGTGTCAGCTGAAAGCAGAGCTGAGGTTTGCTTAGCCTCTGCCACACATTGAGGCTGCAGCACATTAAACAACAAACCAAGGTCAGGGTCAGGCTGTGTGGTGGGTCCTTGTGCTGGTCATGGAGATCATAGGGACAGGGAGCAAAGACTGAGGTGGTTCCCTTCACTGAGAGTTGGATCTTTATCATCCTCCCAAAATCAGAGGCTACTTTCTAGAAATATTAAATCCCAGGCTGGTTTGGGTTGAAAGGACCTTAAAGATCATCTATTCCATCCCCTGCTATGGGCAGAGACACTTTCCACCAGACCAGGTTGCTCCAAACTCCATCCAACCTGGCCTGGAACACTCCCAGGGATGGAGCAGCCACAGCTGCTCTGGGAAATCCATTCCAGTGCCTCAGCACCCTCACAGGGAGGAATTCCTTCCTAATATCCCACCTAACCTGCCTTCTGGCAGCTTAAAGCCATTCCCTGTGTCCTGTCACTCCATCCCTTGCCCAAAGTCCTTCTCCTTAGCTTGGTGTTCCCTCATCAGTTCTTCTATCCTTCTCCCATACCCAGAAGCCACATGAATCCAACATATCCCTTCTATCCTTCTCCCATATCCAGAAGCCACATGAATCCAACATATCCACATTCCAGCAGGATTCTGGAGCACACAGCTGCCCAGCTGAGGGGCAGAGCTGTTACCTGAGCAGGAAGGTGACCTGAGGTCAGGCCCTTTGTGCATCCAGGGCTTATTTTCCAGCAGGGAGGGCAAGGATCTGGCATTGATCCCCCAAGAGTGAAGGGAGATCTGCCTTGAATTTAAAGGCAATAATCTCAGCCTAACCCTCCAAACCACAATTGGAACTTTGCAGTGAAAGCCAGTGTGGTTTGAAGAACACATGTCTGAAGGTTTCCCAGGCCAGAACATTCCCAAGCCAGTGCAAAATCCACAGGGATCTGGGAGAGAGAAGCACTGGGGAAGTGGAATTGCTGCTGGGGCTGGTTACAGCCAGGCTGCAATTCCTGCAGGGAAGGGCTGGAAGGAGCTGATTGCTCCTATCATCTTCCAGGACAAGGACAGAGATTCTCAGCAGGTGCCAACTGCCTCGTTAGACTCACAGGATAAGTCAGGTTGGAAAAGACCTCTAAGATCATCAAGTCCAACCATTAACCTAACACTGCTAAGGCCACCACTAAACCAAGTCCCCAAGTGCCACATCCACATGTGCTCTGAACACCTCCAGGGCTGGTAACTCCACCACTGCCCTGGGCAGCTGTGCTAGGGCTTGAAAACACTCTGAGGTATGAATTTTTTTTTCAAAATCTCCAATCTAAACCTCCTCTGGTACAACTTGAGGCTGTTCTCTCCTGTCCTGGGAGCAGAGTCTGATCCCACCTGGCTGTACCTCCTGGCAGGGAGTTGGAAAGAGCAAAAAGGCCTCCCTGAGCCTCCTTTTCTCCAGGCTGAGCTCCTCCAGCAACCTCAGCCACTCCTTGTGCTCCAGCCCCTTCCCCAGCTCTATTCCCTTCTCTGGACATGAAGTTCTGGGGTAGATTCTCTATTTAACCCACGCTGAGAACTCAGGTTGGTTGTAGGACAGAACACTCAACCACCAGACCAAGGTCAAAGTCTCTCAGCCTGCTGGAAATGTCCTTGAGGTGATCAGTACCTTGTCCAGGGAATCCCTCTGATCCATGCTGCAAAGTAGCATCCAGGAGTTTTGGAGCTAACTCCCTCTCCATCAGGAATTCTGCCTTCTTCCATGTATTCCTCACTTCCCAACCAGGGAGGGAAGCTGGTTTGTGTCACCCTGCAACTCACACAAGTGAGGTCATTTTATTTCCTGAGAAAACAGAGTGGCCAAAGCCCCTCCAGCCCCACCCCCAGCTCACAAACACCAACTTAATTAAACTTTGATTCAAAACCTAAGTCACAGCTAATATCTGGCATGAAATGCTCCAAGGAGAATGTGCAGATCCCAGCCCTGAGGAATGGAATAGGAGCTAATTTCCTTTGTCTGTACACACATATGTCTATAAAATGTAAATATACAGATGTATACACATATATTCTCACATCCAGAGAGCAAAAGAGAGTGTACAAACCTGTTTGGACCCTCTAGATGGCCAAAAATCACCAACCAGCACAGTGAAATCTCATTGCAGCTCTGAAGTTCTTCAGGAAGCTCCAAAAGGAAAGCCCATGGTGTTTGCTGGGCACACCAGAGAGGTTGGGTGAGGACATCAATCCTCATCCCAATTAGTTGTGGGAAGAATATTTTCCCTGCTTTAAGGATGGGGAGCAGCATCTCCCAAGTTGTAGGTTGTTTCCTTGGTCATAAATCTGTCAGCACCACCCAAACCTAGTTTGGATGTTTGGTTTTGCTGAGCTGTGCTGAAGAGATATTGTTGGAGGGCCAGACTTGGTTAATCCAAACACAGGAGCCTCTGTCAGTTCTCACTTGCTGCACACAGGGCTGGAAGGAGGTTTCAGCCTCCTGAAGTGCTGGAAGAAAGGAATAAATCCATACAGGGTATAAAGGAGAGGAGGATTAAGCCTGGAGACTCATTGTCAGGGTGCTGAGCTCCTTTCCTTCAGTGAAACCACTCCATGGAGTAAGGGATGCTGGAGCCAGGTCCTGGGGACACCTCGTGGGGACACAGCAGTGCCAGTGCCACAATCCTTGCTCCACTCATCCAGCCAGGATGGAGCTGTTTCACCCAGTGCAGGGAGCTGGGACAGCTCTGCTTCCAGCCCTGGGGAGAGCTGTGAGCACTCCCTGCCCCTCAGCTCATTAAACATGTGACATTTCTGGCTGCAAAAGGCTTAAAAATAATAAGTCAGGTCTGTTCCTAACCTTGGGTGGCTTCACTTTCTGCTTTTGCCATTCTCCTAATGACTCCCAGAGCGGAGATGCCAGGAGAAGGATTGATATCCACATTTACTCATTCAGGGATATTGGGCTGATTTTTTTTTTTTCATTGGAGCCAGGAGTAAAGATTTCTATTTTTCCAAGAGGAGGGAAAAGCATATTCAGGCTGATAAATATCTGTCAGCAAAAGCCATTAGCTGATGGAATGAACTAGAAGGGGAAAACAAAAAGACAAAAAATAAAAAAGCTCTGCCAGTCCCAGTGGAACAGCTCAATGGCCTTTTCTTCCAGGCAGGAATGGTAAGAGATTTCTTGGAATGTTTGCTGCAGGTCTGCACATATATTAGGCTATTAAAGGGTTGAATCATCAGAACTTCATTTGAATGAACCTCATTCTCAGAAATCCTAATTAAGGAGCTTCCCAGCATCAGCTTCTCCTTTTTCCTAGCACCAGGATTGGGCTCAGCCATCAGGAAACCATCAGGAATTTCCAGTGTCCTCTCCAGCACAGGTAATGGGTCAAAAGAGAGACCTTGTGGGTCACCACATGAAGCCTCAGAAATCCTCACTCCTAGCAGTAAGGAAGACACTTCTGTGCCTCAGTTTCCTCCTCTGCTCAGGAAAAATGATGCTAACTCTGTCCAAAGCATCATCCCATTTGTAGCACTTAGTGCCATGGTCTAGTGATCATGGTAGGGTTGGACTCGATGATCTTTGAGGTCTCTTCCAACCTAGTTGATTCTATGATCCCAATGGATAGTTCCTTGAGCTGCTCCAGGTAAGGCTAAGCTCAAACCCTCAGTCCCAGGAGTGATCACACATTTCTAGGTGAGCTTTACCCACTCTTGGGAGCAACGAAAAACCACAGAAACATCACCCCGAAAGGCCAAGAACTCAAAAAAAAAATGAAATAAAATAAAAAACAGGGAGAAAAATAAAAGCCTGTTTGTTATTTCCTCTTGAACCTGTTTGGTTTTCCAGGCAATGGAGCAGTTTATGAGAGAGCAGGGACAGGTGGTGGTTTCTCAGCCTGAGCTAATTGGGGTCAGCAGTGCTGCCACGGGAAACGTCGTCTCCGCCGTCTCTCCTCTCTGGGAGGTTGGCAGCAGTGAAACTGCTGATTTACTGCAGCAGCAGAGCTTTAGATCTAATCCTTTCTGTAATCCTTCACTCCAGGAAACCTCAGGATGCTGAGGGTGGGAAGCAGGATCAACCTTCACGTCAGGATTTACACCAGGTTATAGCAGGACAGATTTTGAATCACAGCTCAGGTTGGATTAGAGCTGGATGTGGATTTTCTACAGGTACAAGCCCCAAGGAGAAGGATGGATGCAAAACTTGACTCAGCACCTCCTGCTTCCCTCCCTTCTTCCCAGATGTGCTGGAGAACCAGTGCAGCCCCTTCCATGCCACGTTCCCTGAGAAAAGCCAGGATGTCATAAAACTGGGAACTAATTGCCCCCAGATGTCTCATTAAGGCCAGAAGAACATTCTTCCAGGGTCAGGAAAGCACTTGTGGAAAGCACCAGGAGGTCACACTGCCAAACCTGCCCTGGGGCTAAGAACAAGCTACAGCTTGGTGACACCTGAGCACAGAGCTCTGAATCCATGGCTCACCCAGAGGAGCCTGGAAGCAGGAAAAACTTCCCAACAAGCAAAGCAGCAGCTCTGTTTGCTTCCTAGCAGGAATATATTTGTTTTTACAGGGAATCACAGACCTGGCCTTGCTAAAAGAGGAGTGTGACAGAGGTATAAGACCCTTCTCTGCCTGCCAACAGCTTTGTGACAGCTTAAAATCTCTGCTTGAACCTGCTGCCAGCAAATCCAGGCTCCAAATCCCCTTCTCCATGATATTAGGCAGGTTTCTCTCCCCCTCCAAGGATTCCTGCTAAATGAGAGGCCCCAGTGCACCCCACAGTGACCAATATCCCACAGGACAACGGCCTCAAGTCCTGCCTGGCCAGCAGGAAACCTTGGGGTGACCGAGGTAATGTTGCTCGTGGAAGTTGCTCCATCTGCAACTTGTCCTGTGCCAGAACAGCAGCAGGGAGATAAGGAGTCTCAAAGGTCTCATGGAAAACTCTGACAAGGAGGCTATTTTGAGCTGGCCTGGCTTGTTTTCCTGCTGGATGTTGTCCCTGCTCCTTGTGGAGAGAGGACTGAGCTGTGCCCTTTGGTGGGAGAGGAGGGAGAGCAGCAGTAGTGGGTTGGGATATCCATGGGAACATTCCCACCCAGGAAAAGCATCCTGAGCAGCCACACACCACACTCTGCACTGAGCTCCAGGTTCCCACTGGAGTGACCCACAGGAAGGATTTCAAGTGGTGCAGTGTCCTGGTCTCCATCTGCAGAGCTCTTTCAGTTCAGATGCTGTTGCTTGGGGAAGAGGACAGAGCCAAAGGCAGGAAAAGTGCAGCAGTCAGGAAATTTAAGCTCAGGAAAATGAACCTCTGGGTGTTCCTTTCCAGAGGGGAATGAACAGGCCTGAGCTCACTCTGCCTCAGTGGCAGAGATGTTCTCATCCAGAGGTTACTCAGGGCAGGAGCAGAGTTGTCCTCACCCTCCTGGACCTGCTCAGGTCCCACCACAATGCCATGCCCAAGGCAGTGAGACACCCATCAGTTCCCACCCATCAGTTCTTGGAGCCCCTTTAGGCACTGCAAGGGGCTCTAAGTTCTCCTCAGAGCCTTCTCTTCTCCAACCTGGCCTGGAACACCTCCAGGAATGTTCAGCCACATCTGCTCTGGGCAACCTGTGCCAGTGTCTCACCACCCTCACGGGGAACAATTCCTTCCCAATATCCATCTAAACCTACTCAATCCTGCCCCTCCTCTCTGCAAACTCTGACTCAAGGATGTGGGTCTGTCCCACTGACACTAAGCTCTGCAATTTGTCCCAAGTCTCAGCCCAAAGCATCTCACATCCTCATCCCACTTCTTTTCTCTTCACTTTCCACTGCCTCTCTGAATTGCTTCAGTCCTCACTGGCACCCAGACCTCAGCTTCACTTCTCTTGCTTGGATGCAAAAAGTAGCTTCAAAATTCAGTTCAATAAAAGGAAAAACAGCAATAAAAATTATATCTTACCCCCCACACACACCCTGGTCCAGGAGCTCCTGGAGGGGAAGAGAGCTGGGATGCAGCCAGCATCATTCCTCCCCACACCCCTGCAATGATGGAAATCGAGGCATTTGTGCTTGAGACCTATTTTGGGAAGAACCAAAGGGAAACCATGTCCAAAGCTGATAGGGAGAAGTGGACACAAAGCAAACTGATGACATTTCCCCAGTACCAGGGAGATAAGCTCAGTGCCAGCACTCCCAAAGCAGGTGGGAATGCTCTGAGCACTGGCAGAGCAGGGAGATATCCACACCAGGTATGTCCTGAGCATCATACAGGTGACAGGAATCTTGCTCCAGGCTGTGCTGAGCTTGGGAAGCTCATGGGAGAGGCTGACTCCAGAGAAAGCAATTATTTCAGGGATGAGAAAGAGGATTTGTGCCAGAGCCACTGCAGTGTCTGGGAACTGGGTTCCTGGGATATGGGAACTATGCAGCAAACAGCTGGGGACAGGGACTGTGATTCATCCTGGATACTCTGGAAGCAGGGAAAGGGCACAGGGAGCCAAGGAAGTTAAGTAGGGGTATAAGAAGGAGAATAAGCAATGGCCTAAGGCTTTACAAACTATAAACACTGCGATGGAGGAGCTTTGTATTCAAAATAAGCAAAGGCAAATTAAAGGAGGGAATTAGGGGAAAGGAAAGGCAGCAGAGAGGAGAAGGAGAGTGAGCAGAGATCTGTGAGCAGTGCCAGGTGAAGAGAAAGCACTTTCCAGGAGAAGGAGAAGCCCAAGGGAGTGTGGGGAGAAATGAGTGAAGGATGACAGCAAAAAGAGAAGTCCCAGGAGAGTCCTGGGATGTTCTGCAGAGCTTCCAGGCAGAAGTGAAAGAACTAGAAAACAAGGACAAGGGCTCCAGGAGTCAAACCGAGAAGTTGGGTCTTCCCTCCTGGCTGGATTAGTGTCAAGGCTCAGCTGGAAAGCAGCATTGCCACATGGAATTACTCAGTGTCCACAGCCACTACAAAGTCCTTGCCATGCTGATCCCACCAGGCATGGAGGAAGGACAGAAATCTCCACTCACCACTGGTTAGGAGCCTCAGAAATCTTGCAGGAATCCTGCAGGGAAAGGACCCTCAGCCCTCTCCTCCTCTCCACTTCTTGTGTCAGTGCCCATGCTAGAACCAGGATGCTGGAACAAGATCCCCCAAGCCACACCATGTGCTGGTGGGAGGTTCCTTCAAGAATTGCTCCTTGTCTCCAGGAGGACAACAAGGCTGGCTCCAAACCCAACCTGAGCACATCCTCCCCTTGTGCCTACTAGGATAACAAAAAAAGGGATCCATGAGGAGCCCCCAGGATAAAGGTCAATGTCATGAGATTTCTCCAGGTGCAGAGGAACCTGCTCACACAAGACCTGTTTTCCACTCCCTTGGCAACCTCAGGATTACAGAGCATGGAGCTGTTTCCAAATTTCACATCCTTATTCCCATAGCAAACACCAGTGGTTTATTCCTCTCTTTTTCTCCAGATCCCAGTTCCATCCAGATCCTTCTACAGACAGTGACTAACATGTGCCACCCATGGGGAAGGGAAGAACACAAAGTGGTTTCTCAAGATGCAGGAGGCACCAGCAAGACCTTATGCTGCTGGGAAGCCTGGGAGAGTTTCATCCAGCCAAGATGCTAATCAGCACCACAGCCAAGTGCTGAGTCAAGCAGAAAAAGAGCAGCACAGGATTGATATGCAGGAAGACAAGTGTCAAATGTCTCCGCACGTGCTTCACTTTCACCCAGCCCAACAGGTTCCATGACCACTGTGACACATTTCTCCATGGCCCTGAGCTCCAGCAGCATCCCATGGCAGCCTCCTCCCCCCTAGGCTTGGATTCATCCCAAATCATCCTTGCAAGCTCTGCACAGCTCTTCCTGATGGAGCTGTATTGATCCACCCTCAGCTCTCAGGTTTCTATCTCCATTTATCAGGCCTACACGTACCCTTAATCCCATCTCAGCCCTCCCCAAAGTAATGAGATAAGAGGCAGGCTGGAAAGGCTGATAAAAGGCAACTGAACAAATCCATGAATGCTGTTTCTGTGCCAGGAATTACAAATCCCAGCCCTTGGGAATTAGGTTTTGCCTGCCAGAGTCCCAACACAGCAAAGCCAGAGGAGAAAGTCAAGCTCACAATAATTTATCCTGAGAAAAAAGCAACACCTGGAGGACCAGGACACTGTGGGTTGTTTTCTAGGTGTGGTTTTGATGTGCTGTTTGGGCACAGAGGTGGGACAAGGTGCTCACACCTGAGTAGATACAGGATGGATTCCATGGAAGCATAAACCAGTACAACCACTGGTTGGCCCAGCCCTTCCCTCTTGGCTGAACCTCCATCCTAGTCCACACAGTCATCACACCCTGAGCTGAACCATTTCAGCCAGTGACACCAGCAAAACAGCTCACTGGGCCTTCTGTGCAGTTCAACAAAGCTTTCATCTCAAAAGTGGGATATTCTGTGGAGCCTGGATGGACCTGCTGAAGGAGAACACCCTGTGGGCATCAGGGTATGAGCCCTGGCGGGGAGGGGAGGGTGATTATGGAATCCCAGACTGGTTTGGGTTGGAAAGACCTTAGAGCTCATCTCATTCCCCCCCCTGCCATGGGCAGGGACACTTTCCACCAGCCCAGGGTGCTCCAAGCCCTATCCAACCTGGCCTGGAAGATTCCCAGGGAGTTCACAGCTTCTCTGGGCAACAGGATGAGGTGGAACAGTCAAACCTTCAGCAATTTGTGGACTAAGCAAGAAGAGAAAGTTGACTCAAAGGATCTTTTAGTAGGGTTATTGGTGGCTGTGGCTGCATCCCTG
>NW_008686253.1:23302-35676 GCF_000695815.1 Acanthisitta chloris
GACCCTCTTTAGGCATTGAAAGGGGCTCTAAGGTCTCCCTGGAGCTTCTTTTCTCCAGGTGAACACCTCCAGCTCTCCCAGCCTGGCTCCAGCCCTTGGAGCCTCCTCTGAACTCACTCTAACAGCTCCACATCCTCCTGATGTTGGAGCCCCACAGAGCTGGATGCAGAATTCCAGGTGGGATCTCACCTGAGCAAGGCAGAGGAGCAGAATCTCCCCCTCCCCTGCTGCCCTCACTGTGGGGATGAGCCCAGGACACCCTTGGCCTTTCAAGAGCTCATTTAAAACCCCAAACCAACTCCTCACAAACCACAAGAGAAGTCAAATTTAGGCCATTTAGTCAAGGTAATAAATTGGAGTGAAGGACAACTGACCAGGATAACTGGGACATGTTTTGATTGTGACCTCTGGAAAAAACTTGCCTTGTATTAATGGAGGTTAATGAACATTTCAAAGGACAAGAGTTGCTTTAGCTTAACTTCTGTCCTCCCCTCCCCATTTGCCTTGGTATGTGGCCTAATGATGCATCAACAGTGTAAAACCCAACAAAAACTAACACAAGAAATAAATCAAGACACTCATCCAACCAACCAACACCCTACCCTGGAACAGATAACTAACACCCTCCCTGGAATAGATTCAGCCCCTGGTTTAATTGATATCTTCTAACAAACAAATTCTTTCTCAGCAAAAATAAACCACTCCAGGGAAAAAAAAAAGAACATTGGAGCAACCAGTTTAGGGGAGGCAGAGGCAGGAATCAGGTCAGGAGCACAGCACTGAGCACACAGTGTGGATGAGGACCTGATTTCATCCTGAGCCCTATGGATTTGCTCCTTTTGGAGCAGATTTTTTGACTCCTGATGTTTGTTGATCCTTCAACTAGGATTTTCCAACCCACCCTGAAACCAACCTGTGGGAGAAGTTGTTGTTCCCTCTTCCCTGGAAGCAATACCCATTGACAAGGTGCTCTGTCTTCCTCCCAGCTCCCACTTGAGCAGCCCAAAGGCTCGTTAGGAAATGGCCCTAATTAGGTTTGATGGATGGGGACTGGGGATTATTCCTAATCTCAGTGCAGCAGCCAAACCATAAAGGATATTGCATAGAAAAAAAAATTAAAAATCAACTGCTAATGCTGCAACTGCA
This sequence comes from Acanthisitta chloris, assembly GCF_000695815.1. Classification (NCBI taxonomy): domain Eukaryota; kingdom Metazoa; phylum Chordata; class Aves; order Passeriformes; family Acanthisittidae; genus Acanthisitta; species Acanthisitta chloris. The sequence continues at coordinate 24,449 of NW_008686253.1, forward strand.
CAGCATATGCATGAGCTGACTCCACAGCCCCAGAAGCTGCTCCCAAGGCTTCATATCCCAAAGAAAAATCAATGGAATTGGGAGGGAAAGTATCAAATAAGCTCCTTAATGGTGTACTGAGCCATTGGCTCAAGGCAGAAATAGGAGGTTTGACTGTTGCAGAATGAGAAGTTCATGGGCTAAACTGGATTTTGATCCCATGGATTGTCCTCCTTGGGCTAGTCCTTGCTGCAAGGTGGTTTGTTGGATGCCAAATATTTGGGTTTATAAAGGTTGGTTGGACGCCACATATTTAGGTTTATAAAGGGCCATAACAGGCCTCAATCAGAGATAATCAAAGCTGAGTCTAAGACTTTCAAGTCATCAAATGTTAAGGATTTTTCCCCTCAGAAAAGATGAGAGGTTTTCCACTTAGTATCTTTTCTTCATCCCTCCTGCTCTGGTAAGGAATCCTACCAGGAAGATACTCAAACATCCAAGCCCTTCCTTGAGCATTTTAGTCTTTGCATGTGATCATAAAGCTGCAAAACAGTGGAAAAAATCAACAGAGAAAACTCAGAGAACAGAATAAACCTCAAGTCTCTCAATTCCCAGTCTGTGCTCAAGCTGAAACCAAATTTCTCCAAGGTGTCCATGTGTCCACCTCAGTGACCTGGAGGTCACTAAGCAGGAGAAATCAGAGTTTTTGTGTGTCACAGCAGAGAAAAGTACAGCAGAACACACTGGGGAAATCTCATTTCAGGCTTGTTGGCTGCAGGCAGGTTAGCTCAGACCCCAGAACACAACATGCTCGAGCAACACCTGGGAAAGAAATGTTCCTGACCTGGAAAAGTGGGGGGAAAAAAATGAATGGGATGAGCCAGATCAGCTCCTCAAACCGGTTTTGTGCAATCACAAACAGTTGCATCAGTGCAAAGGAGAGAATGATATGGGGCAGTGGAGGCAGCCAAGGGAAAAGACAGATATATCCAAGGAAAATGATGCTTTGAACCAGACTAGAGAAGAGGGGGGTGGGAAGAAACATCCCTTCCCCAGATTGCAGGCAGGAAAATCCCTTCTGCTTTAGCTCTCCCACACCAGGTCATCTGGGAGCACAGCAGGGCTGAGCTCCTCCCTGCTCAAGGACTTCAGGCTCTCCGTGCCTTGGGGCAGGAGAGCTCCTCACCACCACCCCAGCACTGATCGCATCTTAATCCTCTCCCGTCCCCTCCTTTACTGGGAAGAATGGGATGATGCTGTTGCAAAGCCTCTGGAGAGAGATAAAAGCGCCGCCTGCATCCCAATTCCCGCGGCAGGATGAGACACCCCAAAACGCTGCTGGGTGCGGTCAGAGGGATGCTCATCACAAACAGCACCTTGCCCCGAGCCACAGCACCCTCTGCACCCACTGCCAGGCTCCCGCGGGCTCATACCCCCCTCTCGTGGCAAGCACACAGCTCCCCGACCCCAGGCGGGAGAGATTTCCAGCGCTGGATCCCACTCGGAATTTCCAGAGCCCTTTCCAGAGGTTCTTTCTCCTGAAGCACATGAATATTGATGATTTGCAGAGATGCAGCAGAAGGAGCAGCTGCAGGGAGAGACACTCCAAAGCCAAGTTCAGCAAATGCTGCTGAGTGCAGAAACCTCCAGGGCAGGGAAGGGAAGGAGAACAGGGAGATTTTTTTGGGGATGAAACACACTGAGCTCTTCAATCACATTCAGGGGACTATGATCCTATGGATAGCCAGGAAAGGGCATCTCATTCCTTGAGTGAAAGCTTTGGAAAAGGCTTCAGCTGTCCTTAGAACTGAATGGCTCTATGGAACAGCAGTTTTACAGCTGGACAGACCTGCAGGTTTTCATAGGATCATGGAATATCCTGAGCTGGAAGGGACACACAGGGATCAGCAGTCCTGGCTCTGCACAGGACACCCCAATAATCCACCACGTGCCTGAGGGTGTTGTCCAAAGGCAGTTTTGTGTTGCCATCCTGACTTGTAGGTCAAACTAGCACAGACAGATTCCAACTGCACAGCCCTGACTCAACTCAGGGTGGTTTATAAGGACATTGACCTGTTGGAGCAAGCCCAGAGGAGGCCACAAAGATGAGAGGAGTGGAACACCTCTCCTATGAGAGAATTGGGATTGTTCAGTCTGGAGAAAAGAACCTTTGGAGTGACCTAATTGTGACCTTGCAGTACCTGAAGGAGCCAACAAGATGAAGAGATTATTTTCAAGGGCCTGGAGGGACAGAACAGGAGGGAATGGATTCCCACTTCCATATTGGGAAGGAATTCCTTCCTGGGAGGTGCTGAGGCACTGGAATGGATTTCCCAGAGCAGCTGTGGCTGCTCCATCCCTGGGAGTGTTCCAGGCCAGGTTGAGAGCTTGGAGCACCCTGGGCTGGTGGAAGATGTCCCTGCCCATGGCAGAGGGTGGGATGGATGATCTTTAAGATCCTTCCAACCCAAACCATTCCATGACTCCATGATTTAACACAGGGTTATAGTTTTGGTGTCTCCATAGAGCTGTTTACACATGTTGACATCACCCTGTGCTCTGCAGGGACCTTGCTGGGACAAGTCCTCTGGACTGATGTCCTACAGCTCCTACATCCCCACAGGTCACTACTCACAGCTCCTTCCCAAGAACTCCCTTCGAGGGAACACACATTTAGGTACTCAAGCAAACCACCCACTCCTCTGAAATTTGTAGGAATTCAATGGTTTTGAGACATTTCCTCTCTGTCAAACTGTGGGAATGAGCCAAAGGATTCAGCTGTCACTAGCAGGGGGAGGGAGCACATGTACTGACACAGAGATGTCATCTCACAGCAGAATGAAACCAGCCTAGACAGCAAGTGTGTTAGTCCCTGCTGAGAAGGGAGAAACAACTGGGAAGGAAGTTTTCCAGCTCAGGAAGAGGAGTGTCAAGGCTCATTGCAGCCTCCTCACTTCCCTACTGGTACAAGGAGTTCTGGTGGAGCTGCTCACGTCGTTCAGGCTCCAAGGCCCAGCCAAAGTTTTCTCCTGGACTTCCCATATCCCAGGCACTGCCAAGGTCTACTTGGAATAAGCAAATGGCTTTTCTCTGTGCTGCTACTCCTTCACCCTCCAAGAGCCCTAGCAGAGCTGCCAGCAGCTCTGTGAGTGCAGCAGAGAGCCAGAAGGGATGGTTTGTCCTGCAGCAACACCCTGAAGCTCCAGTAGGATCTTTGATAGGGCTGCAAAACCCAAGGTGGGTCACTCCCTCCCTTGTGCCAAGTGATATCTTTCCAGCTCCAAAGCAACACAACTTTCTGAGGACAACACTGCCTGTTTTTCTCCACCTATTTGCATGGAAGCATGTCCACAGGTTAGGGACAGCTGCCTTTGTGACAAAAGGGCTGAGCTAGCCTGGAAGTGACAGCTCCTGGCCAAGTTGGTGCTCTGCAGCAGAGCTGAATGCAGGTCACTGCACCAGTGTGATCCCTTGAGGCACCTCAGAGCAGCCTGGAGTGGCACAGCTATGCAGGACACAAATTAAACCACCTGGATACAGATCCTAAGGAAAAGATAAACCCCCTGAGCAGCAAGGTCATACCCCCAGGGGTATCTCTCACTCAAGGCAGGGAAGGGCAAAGCTTCCAGGAGTCATTTTGTAAGGCAATGATGAGTCTTGGAGAACAAAGACAGCATGGAAAACTGGCACAGCTCATCCAGGGGAAAACTGGGGATGGTTCTCATTTTGCAGCAGCTCATCAGTTGCTGCAGCTCAGGCTGCTCCAAGTTTAGATGACATTGCATCAGTCCTCTCCACCTCTTAGTCAGGAGGAGGAAGAAAAAATACATCTACCCTTAGTCTGCAAAAATCCAGTGCTAGGGAGAGCTCTGGGTAAAATTAGCACTGAGGGTTTGGGTTTCCAAAGCTAAATTGAGGGGATTTTTCTTGGGATTCTGTCCCTCTGCTCCACTCAGACCCACCTGGAGCACACTGTGAGCTCTGAGGTCCTCAGCACACGAAGGACATGGAGCTGTTGGAGCAAGTCCAGAGGAGCCCATGGAGAGGATTAGAGGGATGGAGCAGCTCTGCTGTGAGGAAAGGCTCAGAGTGTTGGGATTGCTCAGCCTGGAGAAGAGAAGCTTCAGGGTGACCTAACTGTGGCCTTCAGTGCCTGAAGGAACCAACAAGAAAGATGGAGAAAGACTATTCCCAAGGGCTTGGAGGGACAGCACAAGGGGGAATGGCTTCAAACTGGCAGAGAGTAGGGTTAGATGGGATATTGGGAAGAAATTCCTCACTCTGAGGGTGCTGAGGCACTGGTACAGGTTGCCCAGAGACACAACTGTGGCTGCTCCATCCCTGGAAGTTTTCTAGTCCAGGCTGGACAGGGCTTGGAGCAACCTGGGCTAGTGGAAGTTGTCCCTGCCCATGGCAGGGGATGGAATTGGATGATCTTTAAGGCCCTTTCCAACCCAAACCATCCCATGATTCCATGATCTGTCATACAGGAGAGCAGCCAGGCTCATCCTACAGCTCCCACCACCACCACCACCACCTAACACTAAGAAACAACTGCCTCAAAAAATCCAATGTTTGAGGCAAGGAAAGGTCCAAAACCCACCAAGAGAAGAACATGCTTCAACCTCTCACTTCCAAACCTCATTCCCCATGATTGAAACGAGCCCTGCCTGTCCCAGGCCACACTGTCACAACTCACAAGCTAAACAAAACCATCTGCAAGCCTAAAAAATCAACAGATGTTGTTCCCCTCTGACTCACACAGGCAGCCCAGGCATGAGGACAGAGGCACCAGTGAAGTTCCCAGCTCCCTATTCCCTGGTTTCCAAGCTCCCCAGCTCATTTCCAGGAATGCTGCTGAGCTCCAGAGACAACATGCTCCTGGCAACCAGGTTTAGGGGATTAAAACGTGGCTCACCTGGAATCCAGCAAATGTCTTGTGCCAGGAACTGGGAGGAACTTGGCACAGAGGATCAGCTCAGGTATGTCACAGGTGCAACTCAGCACAGGATCAGGCTTGGGAAAAACATCCTGCTCCTTCTCCATGTGGCACTGAGACTCCATCCATGTGGAAGAGACAAACATGAGGAAGAGTTCTGGCCTGAACATGCAGGAGTAGACAACAAGAAGAGAGATCCAGAGGGGAGGAACTTGGCATGGAAGATGAGCTCAGGTAGGTCACAGGTGCAACTTAGCATGTGATCAGGCTTGGGAAAAACATCCTGCTCCTTCTCCATGTGGCACTGAGACTCCATCCATGTGGAAGAGACACAAACAAGAGGAAGAGACCCAAATATGATATGAGGAAAGCCTGAACATGCAGGAACAGACAACAAGAAGAGATCCAGAGGGGAGGATCAGCTCAGGTAGGTCACAGGTGCAACTCAGCACAGGATCAGGCTTGGGAAAAACATCCTGCTCCTTCTCCATGTGGCACTGAGACTCCATCCATGTGGAAGAGACAAACATGAGGAAGAGTTCTGGCCTGAACATGCAGGAGTAGACAACAAGAAGAGAGATCCAGAGGGGAGGAACTTGGCATGGAAGATGAGCTCAGGTAGGTCACAGGTGCAACTCAGCACAGGATCAGGCTTGGGAAAAACATCCTGCTCCTTCTCCATGTGGCACTGAGACTCCATCCATGTGGAAGAGACAAACATGAGGAAGAGTTCTGGCCTGAACATGCAGGAGTAGACAACAAGAAGAGAGATCCAGAGGGGAGGAACTTGGCATGGAAGATGAGCTCAGGTAGGTCACAGGTGCAACTCAGCACAGGATCAGGCTTGGGAAAAACATCCTGCTCCTTCTCCATGTGGCACTGAGACTCCATCCATGTGGAAGAGACAAACATGAGGAAGAGTTCTGGCCTGAACATGCAGGAGTAGACAACAAGAAGAGAGATCCAGAGGGGAGGAACTTGGCATGGAAGATGAGCTCAGGTAGGTCACAGGTGCAACTTAGCATGTGATCAGGCTTGGGAAAAACATCCTGCTCCTTCTCCATGTGGCACTGAGACTCCATCCATGTGGAAGAGACAAACATGAGGAAGAGTTCTGGCCTGATTGAACATGCAGGGACAACAGGAAGAGAGATCCAGAGGGGAGGAACTTGGCCTGGAAGATAAGCTCAGGTAGGTCACAGGTGCAACTGTTAGGAGAGCATGAATTCCATGCGAGCCACAAGGCTGTGGTGCCAACACAGCTCCCAAAACCTGACAGGAAAGCACCTGGAATGAACAGGAATGCAGGGCAGGGATCAAACCTAGGCATCAATAACGGGAAAAGGCCTTAAAATAGAAAGTTTGGAAGGTTCCAAAGCTATTTGAGAAGCAAGGCCAAACTTGACAAATAGCTCCAGCCAAAGTGGAGAAAATAATTAGAAAAACATTGAAATGTGTCATTTTGAGTTGTTGTTGTTCTTATTATTTTTTTTCTTCAAGCTGAAACGTTTTGGTTCGGAAATGATGAAACCTTTTAGTCCCAGCAGGATCTTGGAGCTTTTGTCCCAATGAAACAGGAATGTTTATTCGGTTTGTCACTTACTGCCTGAGTTAAATGTCAGGAGGAAATCTTAGTGTTGCTTTTTCATGTCAAAATACAAATTCAAAAGGCACAAAAGATTTTTATCTGGTGCCATTAGGGCATTAGGAGAGGCCACTTAAAGGGCTGTAGGCAAGTACCTTTCCTGTTCAGATCCTGAGCTCCCCTAATTCCCAACAGGCTGAGCCATGGGGGATTAGCCAACCTGCATGGAAAGGTGACAGGGTGAGCTCAGGTGACACGAGAGGCCAAAAGAGAAGGTTCCTCTTGGGAGTCTCCCAAGGAATTGCCCCAAAATAGCCTTGGGAATAGCAGGGTTGAGGGTAATAGAATCAGAGAATCAGCAAGGTTGGAGGAGACCTCTGAGATCATCAAGTCCAACCCTTAACCTGTCACTGCTCTAACCCCTAAACCAGATCCTCCAGTGTCAGATCCACACACCTCTTGGATAATGACTCCACCACCTCCCTGGACATTATCCCAGTGCCTAAACACCCTAACAGGGAAAACATCTCTCCTAACATCTAATCTGAACCTCAAATTCAGATGAGATGAAGGCTGGGAGGGATAAAAAAAGGGTGAGAAACCCCTCAGAGCTCCCAGACTGGAGATCCAGGGCCTTCCCACTGCTCCCATGCCCAGGAGCACTGGGAAGAGCCACATCCTGTCTCTTCCCTCACGCAGAGCAACCTCTGCCAAGGAATCAGCCTCTGCCGTGACTGAGGCCTTGGCTGCCTCTAATTTTAGGGTCTGATGAAAAGCCTTGGGGTCTTCTCCAAGCTTTCCGGACAAAGGGCTGAGTGCCAGAGCCAAGAGACTCGGGATCCCACGGTGCTCCCACCACTCCCACGTGAGCCCTGAGTGTTTCCCTGCCCACACACCACGCTGGGTTACAGCTCCAAGGACTCATCACCACAGTTTATCATCACAGTTCTGGGATTGATCCTTCCTCCTGTCAGGGATAGGATATCCACAACAGCCTCTGAATTCCAACCGCTTCCAGTTGTCCCAAATCCACACAGGCCTTGCCCAGATAATGACCTTTAACTCCTCCAAATGCTAAGTCAGCTCTCAAACCAGCCAAAAGGGAACTACAGCAGGAAGATCATTCCAAACTCCATGACACAATCACCAGCTCAAAGCCTGGCTTAGCCCTTTCCAAGCATTTGAGGTGCACACCCCAATTCCAAAGTGTCCCAACACAGGTTTTCTTGGAGCAGACACAGCTTTTGGGAGCTTGGTGTGGGGTATGGAGACTACAGCGTGTCCAGCTGAACCATGAGCTGCTGGGAGGAGGCAGAGCTGGGAGGGAATTGGGAACTGGGGCATGAAACCAGAGAGGGGAAATGTTTAAGCTTTAATCTTGGAAACAGCTTCCTGATAGGAGATTTATGAGCAATGGGAATAGTGTCCTTTGCAGAAGGCTGGAAGCTGTGTTGCTAAAACAAGACTGGAGGAAAGAGGAGACAACAGACATGAGGAATGGATTTGGTTTGAGCAGAAGATGGATAGGACCTGGATCCAGCTCCAGCCACTCTCCCACACCTCAAAGCTCACAGCTGCCTCCTGGGACACTCACCCATTTACACCAGTAAGCAGCAAAGGTGGTCAGAATATTCCAGCACTGCTCCAAAAGGCATCCAAAGCAGTGCAACCAGCTCAAATCCCTCTCCACCTCCTGGGGCTGCCTCAGCACCTCGTTTTTGGGCCCCAGAGCTCGACACATCCAAGTTCTGTGGGAGAGCCCATGGAAGGGGCAGGTTCTTTACTACTTGTATCTTGTTTAGCTTGGACCTTGAAGCAGCTGAACTCTTCCTGACTTCGTTCTCCCTGTATCTATATCCCACTTTTCCTGTAATCAACCTTTCCCTTTTTCCTGACTTGGCCTTTCCCAGCGAGTTCTGGAGTATTGGTTTTCTCTAAAGCTGTTTTAGTGCTGCTGAAGGATGTGGAAGTGACAACTTTGGCCATCCAAGCTCCACATTCACCCCTGGAAGTTGTTCAGCTCCATGGCCCCTCACTCCCCTGGCCTCACTTCCAACCTCAGCAGGACCTCAAGGGGTCAAAAGGTAAAGGAGAAACAAGAGCAGATTCTCTCCATACCTAGCAGAGAATCATGGAATGGCTTGGGTTGGAAGAACCTCAAAGATAATCTCATCCCAACCCATTCCATGGGCAGGGACACCTTCCACTAGCCCAGGTGGCTCCAGGATCCAACCTGACCTTGGACAGGGTGTGTTGGGAAGCTCCATCCAAGGTTCAGCCTCATATAAATGCACTGAGCCAGTGCCCTGAGAAGGGATTAGATGCAGAAGTCTGACCTCAGCTGAATGCAGTGAGCCCAAAGCTCTCTGCCTTCAGCTTATTGCCCCACAAAAAACATCAGTGAAATCATTTCATTAATCCCCAGAGCCTCATTTCCTTCCTGCCTTCCTTCCCTCAGCCAAGCTGAAGCTTAAAATAGTATTTTTCATTCCTCATATTTCACTCCAAAACTAATTAACACCCAATCAAGCCAAAAAAAAGCACTTCTCCCAGCAGCCTGGCTTGATCATGCAACCTGCCCACCCTTGGCAGCAGCAGGAGCACCCACTGGGCTCCTAGCTCAGCCCAGAAGTTCTTGCTGATGGAAATGTGGTAAAACAACAGAAAAGAGGAAAACACAGGAATTAAAGCCCCACACGGACTCCTATCTCCATCCCACATGCACACACAACTCTTCAGTGCCCATAAACAATCCCAATGCTGTGGTAATTCCATGCACAGTTGTTTTTCACCAGCTTCCAGCAGCTCCTAAAGGCCAAAAAAATAGGAGTTACCCTTTGCCTCCTCCTTGGTACCTGTACCCTTTGGAGCAGGGATGACTCCATATCCAACCTCATGGAAATAAAGAGGTCAGATTTTATCCAGCTCAAAAAGAGCCTTGGATTCAGTGCAGGGTGTGGGACAGGAAAGATGGAGCACAGGACTTGCTTCACTTGGATTTCACAGCCATTTCTGGGCAGCACAGGCCAAGTGTGAGTCAAACAGGGCTGAGCAGATGATGAACTGGGAAGGAATAGCTGAGCCCAAGCTGGAAAGGGAACGTCATCCAGAAGGATGAGATGATGAAATATCAACCCCTCACTACAGGATCTTTGTTGCTTGAGGCTCAGAGGATGATGGGGAAGACACTGGGGGCTGCTGGCACACAGGGACTGTGATCCCAGGAGTGTCTCAAAGCAGCTACAGAGGAGAAAGAAAAGGTCAAACAAACCACACTTGCCATGTTAACTTGGTGTTCAGCCCAAACTTCCACCCACAGCCCAAGCACAAGGGCAGAGTGAACACTCCAGGCAGACTCATGAGCACCAGCCCTCGCCCACAGCATGAGCACAGACTCACTCATGGAGTCATCCAGAGCGTGAGGCAGCACCTGTGAGCTGGAGGTGGTTCGGTGTTTGGCCTCCTGCGTCAGAGGATGACTCCAGTCCCCGGGGACAGGGTGATCTCATCCCCTGACCACACCATCCGTGGCTGGAGGAAGGTGTGATGGCACAGGGAATAAGAACAGGTCTTCCCATGGAAGGACACAGCCCTGGGTTGAGCTTGAAAATGTTTCCAAAGGGAAAAATCCTATTGGAAGAGCATTCTCTAGTCTCTGCCTGTGGGACAGCCCCAAGGCAGATTTATGGCTCTAGGCAAGAGCTGGATCATCTCCTCAGCCCAGGTTGAGCCATGAGCAGCTGCACTGTGGCCTCCCTTCCCTGCATGGGGCTGTGGCAGCTCCTCACCAGCTCTGAGGGCTCCCCAGGGCAGCATTGGGACCCCTCATAGAGCCCCCAAGGACTCCTCAAAGACCCTTCATGAAGCCCCCAGGGACTCTTCAAAGACTCTTCACAGTGTCTCCAGGGACCTCTCACAGAACCCTCACAGAGTTCCCAGGAACCCTCAAAGACTCTTCACAGTGTCTCCAGGGACCTCTCACAGAACCCTCACAGAGTTCCCAGGAACCCTCAAAGATCCTTCATGGACCCTCCCAAGGATCCTCATGGAGCCCCCAGGGACCCTTCAAAGACCCTTCACAGAGTCTCCAGGGACCCTCAAGGACCTCTCACAGAGCTCTCAGGGACCCCTCATGGAGCTATCACAGAGCCCCCAGGGACCACTCAAAGACCCTTCACAGAGTCCTCAAAGATCCTTCATGGACCCTCCCAAGGATCCTCATGGAGCCCCCAGGGACCCTTCAAAGACCCTTCACAGAGTCTCCAGGGAACTCTCACAGAGGCCCCAGGAACCCTCAAAGTCTCTTCATGGACCCTCCCAGAGACCCCTCAAAGACCCTTCACAGAGTCTCCAGGGACCCTCAAGGACCTCTCACAGAGCTCTCAGGGACCCCTCATGGAGCTCTCACAGAACCCCCATGGACCACTCAAAGACCCTTCAGAGAGTCTCCAGGGACCCTCAGGGACCTCTCACAGAGCTCTCAGGGACCCTGAGAGACCCTTCACGAGCCCCTAGGGCACACCATGGAGCCCCCAGAGCACACCACGGAGCCCCCAGGAACCTTCAGAGACCCTTCACAGAGTCTGCAGTGCCCCTCACGCAGTCCCAGCGCACACACCCCACTCCCACCGCCCAGTGCCAGAGCCCCCAGGAACCCTCAAAGACCCTTCACAGAGCCCCTAGGAACCCTCAAAGACTCTTCACAGAGTCTCCAGGGACCTCTCA
>NW_008686254.1:0-277 GCF_000695815.1 Acanthisitta chloris
TAACCCCCACCCACATATCATGAGTAAAGGATGCTGTGCCCTACTCAACCCCTCCAGGTTCCTCACCCACCCCCAAAAAAAAAACCAAAACAACCCTCCCCTTATCCCCCCATCCATGGCCACATCACACCTACATCCCAATTTATTCTTCAGGCCAAAGCAGCTCTCCATGGTGAGGGGCCCTGGGAGGGGAGTGGGGGGTACATTCAGTGCTCTTGCCTGGGGGGCACAGCTCTAGGGCAGGCTGGAGCTGCTGGCCGTGCTGTTGCGCTTCTGG
>NW_008686254.1:416-1082 GCF_000695815.1 Acanthisitta chloris
AGCTGCCACACCACACCTGTGGGCACAGGAGGGTGGCAGGGCTTGGAGGGTGACACTTTTGGGGGGGTTGAACCCCACCAGAAGCAGCCCCAGAGGAAGGGCCCAGCCCTGCCAGGACCTTACCATGAAGGCAGGCAGCACTGGCTGCGTGAACTTGGCCTTGAAGGTGTGGAGCAGCTGCTTGGTCCTGGCATTGTAGAAGGACAGGAACCCTGTGGGAACAGGGAGGGGGCACAGGTGGGCATAAGTGGGCATGGAGCTTGCAGAACCCCCAGCACAGTGCCCATGGTGGTGGCAATGCCCATGGTGGTGGTGATGATGCCCATGGTGATGGCAATGCCCATGGCTGTGCTGATGACACCCATCGTGGTAGTGATGATGCCCATGGTGGTGGTGATGATGCCCAGGGTGATGACAATGCCCATGGAGGTGACAATGCCCATGGAGGTGGCAATGACACCCACGGTGGCAGTGGTGATGCCCATGGTGGTGGCAATGCCCATGGTGGTAGTGATGATGCCCATGGTGGTCATGCTGGTGCCCATGGTAGTGGCAACATCCATGGTGGTTCTGATGATGTCTATGGAGGTGGCAATGCCCATGGTGGTGGTTTTGATGGGCATGATGGTGATGATGATGGTGGTCATGACGGTTTTGATGGTGGTG
>NW_008686254.1:1244-1662 GCF_000695815.1 Acanthisitta chloris
ATGACGATCATGGTGGTGGTGATGCCCATGGTGGTGATAATGATACCCACGATGATGGCAATGCCCATGGAGGTGGCAATGCCCATGGTGGTAGGGATGATGCCCATGGTGGTAGTGATGATGCCCACGATGATGGCAATGCCCATGGAGGTGGCAATGCCCATGGTGGTAGGGATGATGCCCATGGTGGTAGTGATGATGCCCACGGTGGTGGCAATGCCCATGGTGATGACGATCATAGAGGTGGCAATGCCCATGGTGGTGATAATGATACCCACGGTGGTGGCAATGCCCATGGTGGTGATAATGATACCCACGGTGGTGGCAATGCCCATGGTGGTGATAATGATACCCACGGTGGTGGCAATGCCCACGGAGCTGGCAATGCCCATGGTGATGGCAATGCCCCAAATGGTGG
>NW_008686254.1:1707-2456 GCF_000695815.1 Acanthisitta chloris
TCACGGTGGTGGCGATGCCCATGGAGGTGGCAATGCCCATGGTGATGGCAATGCCCATAGTGGTGGTGATGACACCCATGGAGGTGTCTGTCCCTGCCCCCACCCCAGCCCTGCCCCATGGCCACCTCACCACCACCACCCACCTTCGGGGAAGTTGCAGTAGACGCCGATGCAGTCGGGCACAGGCACGTCCAGCACCTTGGCCTTGTTGGCATGCTTGGCGCTGAAGCTGACCTGCAGCCAGTTGTTGAGGTGGAGGCACCAGGAGGCCGAGGTCTTGCCCAGACGGCCGACCCAGGCTGCGATAAGCCACCCCAACACCGAAGGCTTTGCTGTCCCTGTCGTACCTCACCTCCCAGTAGTGGTCGTCACCATCGATCAGGGTGTCCCCTGTGGGGACAACCATGGCTCTGCCTTGGGCACCCATGGGTGTCCTGTCCCATTCCCAGCTCTGCCACGTCCCTCTGGGTGCCCCATGCCCATCAACATCCATCCCTGTACCCTCATCCACATACTTGGGTGCCTACAGGGTCCTGCCATGGAGTGTCCTGTCCCATTCCCAGCTCTGCCATGTCCCTCTGGGTGCCCCATGCCCACCTACATCCACCCCTGTGCCCTCATCCACATACTTGGGTGCCTGCAGGGTCCTCCTATGGGGTGTCCCACCCTGTCCCCAGCCCCACCAGGTCCTTCTGGGTGCCCCATGATCACCTACATCCATCCCTGTGCCCTCATCCACATCCTTGGGC
>NW_008686255.1:0-10861 GCF_000695815.1 Acanthisitta chloris
AATGGTTGATGAATTTTCCCTTTTTTTCCTTAATATTTAATCCTTTTTTGCCCCCCAATTGTCCATCTGAGCTATTCTAATTTCGTAACCACAAGAACTATAACAGTTTTGTCTTACTGACTCGCTCCTAGGATATTTTGTTTGTTTACTTGCTTTTTTTCTCCTAGAACACTGTTTGCTAAGAAATCACTCTATTCCTTGCCTGCCCTAGGTAAAGTTGTCATGCACTAGTCACACCTACATCTTTGGGTTTTTTTTCATTTACTTATCTTAGTATCAGAAAAGCAGGGTTTTTTAAACCATTCTCCCATAAAAAGAAAAGACAAAAATATTTTTTGAAGTTGAAACTATATTCAGGAATTAATTAAGAGGATACACTCTCCCATAAAAAGAAAAGAAAAAATATTTGTTGAAGTTGAAACCATATTCAGGAATTAATTAAGAGGATACATGTATAAGGAGTACACTGTCTCTTAGGAAATCTTTGTCAGAACAGGTCTCAAGCCCAGGAGAGTACGTTTGGAGAAAGGTATTTGCTAAGTCCTAGCTAGTAGGTACATAAGGAGTACACTGTTTCTTAGGAAATCTTTTTCAGAACAGGTCTAAAGCCCAGGAGAGTACGTTTGGAGAAAAGTATTTGCTAAGTCCTAGCTAGTAGGTAAGAGATGAGGCATTCAACTCAGATTCACAGAAGAATCACTTGCAGATTGGTATCTGTCCTACTCATCTCATTATGGAGTCGTATGTTCCAGCTAGTTATAATTTTAGAAGTTATAATTTTTTTACAGATTAATGGCACTATAAAGACAGGGGGAACAAAGGTGTCTGCCTGAGAAGAGATCCAGTCTAGAGTTTTTGTTCAGAGTACATGCACAACAAAGGTTTAGTATCCCAGATGAGTGTTGTACCCACTATATTATTAGTAGCTATTAAAAATCTCACATTTTTCAAAATTTATTTGTTTTGCTGTCAAAACTTCTGAGGCCATCAATACTTCACAGAACAATGTTGTATTTTTAATAAGCCCTGATGGAAATCATTGCCTTATGGATCAAATATCTTAGGTTGGTGATTGGGCTTTTACTTCTTTTCTATTTTATTTTTTTTTTTTGGCTGGCAGAACCTACTATTGAGTTGCACTACCATTCCACTGAAACCATACTAAATTTCACAGTGTGCAAAACCACATTCCAGTTCTCTTAGCTTTGCACTTCAGTTGTCACTTCCTGCCTCCCAGCTGCCCCTGCTCCTATGCTGGCTCTCTCTGAACAAGACTTTTCTCTTGACATGGGAAACAGTTGCAGTCAATCCTTTCCACACCGAATCTTGCCTCATCTCTGCAGATGTTACGCATCTGAGATGAATCAAATGTGCAAACCAGAAGCATGTCAAAGATTAAAGCTTTTTTTATACATTACCCCTGAAACATTCTGTGAAGAAAATTGTCTTCTCTCACTTTTCCAACTGCCTGCCTTTGATTATTTGCAGAATATTTTGTAGCTTTCCACAGCACACAAAGTCTGATCTTTTTCTAAGCTAATGATGTGCTTCTTTCTGGTGTTAGTGACAGTGAGATAAAAGAGGCCCAGGTCAACTTAAATGCTGAGAGTAAAAATGCAGTGTATTAAATGTATATTTGACTCTTTTGTCTTGGTTCTGTTTTCAGTCATCCATGAGGAATGCCTTTTCTCCATCAAAGGTTCAGTAAGCTAACATGTATAAGGCCTTAAGTAGAAGTTTTAAAGTGTCAGTGACTTCCTTGCATTAGATAAAATCAGAATTCCTTTTCATAGCCATGAAGGAAACACTAAGAATTGAGGCAAAATTTTAAGAAAGTACTACAGTATATTTTAATCATTCAAATAACAATGTCTGCAGAAGCAGGATTCTCTATAAACTCTCTCTTCAATTCCAATTTCTGGGCAATTTCTGAACATAAGTGGAAACTGAACACTCTACTCTTGTTTTAGCTCTTCCTGTTGTAAGTATTGCTGTATTATTTCTGGTGAACACTTAAACTCTTTTTACAGTATCTCTGATGCAAAGAAAGTAAAATAGCAAAGCATTTTATCAGGATGTTCTTTCGAAGAGCTTATGTTAGCAAACCTAAGTCAGTGTACTTGTAGGATTGCTTAAGCTGTGAATGGATGTAAATGATAAAATTCAAGGAGAACCAGAAGATAAAAGGATGACAGAGTGGACAAGAAGAGGAAGATAAACTGAATACTACCAGTTCTGAGGACTAGCAACAGGAAAACAGGACTATAGAGCATGTGTTAAACCCAAAAGTAAAAAGTTCAACCTGATGAAGACTACCAGCCTTCCTCCTGACAACCCCCTGATGACCACCAGAGGCTGTTGGACCAGCGACAAGCAGGAGATGAAGGAGTAGAATATGATAATGATTTCCAAGAACTAATTATAATGATATACACTCATTCCTAGAAATAATGAATATGTATGATCATTTAGTGTATACAAACTATGAAGTTTTTGTCCCTGGTCACATAAGCTTGGTGAAATGATCCCCCTTGTGCCCAGTGCTGAATAAACAAATACCTGCTACTCAGAGATACAAGTCTGGGAGTAGTTCTTTTCCAAGTTTTTCAGTATCATCTCCACCTATGAGATACATGCTTTGTATGCCTTTTACAGTAATCTTCTTTCTACAGCAGCTTCTGTTGTAGGATTGGCTAAGAATGAAGAGAAAATTTCTAAACACCAAGATAGCTAAGCTTGGCAGTAGGTTTCCTGAAGGCACCCCTGAATATCTATTACTGAATGTTTTAAGAAAAAGGCTTATATATTTTTCAGGAATGATGTAGTCCTGATGCAGGTGGATAGAACAGCTGTTTTCTTGAGGACTGTACCAATCAATCCTAATTTTTAAACTATTTTCTTTCAGCAAGATCTGAATCCATATATGCATTATATGTTTGTTGTACATCCCTTCCCACATCTATGCCCCAACAGCTGAAGTAAGTGACTTCCAGGACTCAGATCTCCCTTTTCTGCATTTCATTCCATCCCTCTGCTTTTGCCAAATCCATTAATTTTTTTTCCTTCCATCAATACTACTTCACTGTCTTTTATTGCATTTTTAATTGGTCCTTTCTCTGTAAAATTAACCATTATCACCACTTAAATGTTAGCAGACTTGCCTTTTGAATTCTTTTTATGCCCTGCTTTCTGACTCCTAGGCTCACATTCCTCACTAATTTAAACATACTTTATTTGTGGTTCTTCTTTCTTTCTATCTGTCCATCTAGCTAGAAATTGCCTTTTACTTCTTCCTCCATCTATGTAACTGCAGTTTCCTTGAGTATTCCACAACACAGCTGAGCACATATTTAGTTTTCAATAGACACTTAAATGTCCTTGAGTTCAGTCAATATAAGCAAACATTCCACCTTAATTAAATAGAAATGATCTTGAAAAAGGTTGTTATTAAGCATGTCTGTGAGCACTATGAAATGGTTCATTTTCTGAACCATAATATTTAACCTTAATTTTCCATAAAGATTTGGAGAAAACTTTCATGCACTACGCCTGAAATACAATGACAGAATATTTTGTAGGGTACTCTTCACATATTTTACTATAGTCACCATTGTTCAGAGGCTTTAATCTTGGACTCATAGATGTGATATGAGGCCTAGTGGAGACCTGCTCTTCTGTAGCAGCAGTTGGATGTCTGTGTGCAAGTGGCAGTAGAAATTTTTTTTTGACAGTTTCACCCACAGCACCTTTAACTGTACCTGTTTTCAAAGCATATTTCAACACTCCTACCAGCATCCTGATAAAAAAACAAGCAGGGTGTTGAGTGTAGTTTCAAATACCTGCAGAAGTCATGAGGATCTCAACTGTAGTACTGATTTAGACCAACATATGGGCCAGAAGCACTGTATCTCATATTCATTTATTAAATCAAAATGCATCCTTCTTTTGTCTTCTAATAGCAATAACCATGATGAAGTGAAAAAAAGATACTTATAACCTTGTCTAAATTTGACAGCAAACACCATTATGGAACTACACAGCTAATACCAAAAAAGCAAGAACTTCTCCTCCCCAGAATAATATTCATTGGTCCACTGTGCCCACTAATAATATTTTTCCATGTCTCTTGCACAGGAGTGTGTTCCAGATGACCCATACTTGGCTGTGCTGAAGGAAATAGATGACAAAACAGAAAAGAAATGGGTCTATCAGAAGTTTCCAAACCATATTCCTGTGAAAACATCTTGACTATGAAAATGTCTCAATCACTCCTGCATACATTGTCAATTAAAGTGAAAGAAATGTTCTCCTTATTTTTCTGAGCTGAACACTTCTCTTTATTGCATGATGTAATCAAATTGCTACTTCTAGGTAAAGAAGTTGTATAGACATGCCAATTAAAGAATACGAGTTCTTTTTCGCCGTTTTGTTTAATCAATTTTAATCTTAACCCTTACTGTGGATTATAAAGACTCTTTTGGAACAGATCACTGGTGTGAAATCTATACTGAATTAAGAATTTGGAATTACCAGAAGAGTTATTTTCAAAGATCAGCCTAACCTTTGCAGTTTTACATTTCTAAAATATCTTATAAAACTGTTCACATTACTGGCAAAAAAATACACTGGGGCAAAAGTTTCATGGTTCAGAAAATTTGAATAAGAAAAATTTGAACTCACAGAAATGTGTAAAATTTACCTGACTAAAATAAAAAATTTGCTTGGAATGGATTTATAGCTAAACAACAGTATTAAAGAATATTTGGGTTTAATTTGCTTGGAATAGATTTATAGCTAAACAATAGTATTAAAGAATATTTGGGTTTAATTTTGGGTAATAAGAATATTTTTTAGCATTTTAGCATTAAGCAATTTTTCATTGCTTTCCTCTATTTTAGAGTCAGTTTACAATAATTTTTAGCATTTTAGCGTTAAGCAATTTTTCAGTGCTTTCCTCTATTTTAGAGTCAGTTTAGTAGAACCTTAGAAAACATCTAGTGTGCCTTTTGGGCCACGTTAACGAAGCAATTAACTTAGTTATTTTTGTCTAAACTGTATACAGTTATAAAAATGAATGTTAAGGAACGTCATATACATGCACAAATTTCAGCATATTCTTGAAAATTCCAAACTGTATTGGGCAATACACTTTTAAGCACACATTTTCTTAAATTCCTGCCCTCATTTACATCTTTTCAGTGTGAAAAATTCCGTTTCAATGCTGTCAGAAAGGTAATTGTATCTTATAGCCTAAGGCATCTACTCTCTTCTCCCTGCTCTCATCCACATGAATGAAAATTATGCACATTCAGGGTGAGAAGAATTTAACTTTCTTCTGCCATACCATGACAAAGCACATGCCAGGCTGTGGTACATATGTATTCCTTCTCTTGCTCCCCTTGCAGGCTAAGGAGAGTTTCCACATATACTCCTTTCACCTGCAAGCCTTCAAATGTCCTTCATTCTCATAATGTGGGCAGGGGTTATTGTGTTTTGGGTTTTTTGGAGGTTTCATTATGTGTTGTGCACTTAATATAAAATAAAGGTTAATAAGCCAATACTGAGATAGACGGTCTGCTACCACTCCTTTCATGACTGGGATAGAAACTAATGCAAACTTGGCTGAAATGTACAAGTTTAACCATTTCCATTCAATTTATATATCAAGAAAAAAAAGGAAAATGTATCTTTCTGTCCAAAAGATAAAACAGTTAAAAAGCTGAAATTATTTTCATATTAATCTGAGTGCAGGGCTAAATTGGAGCCAAATTGTGTAAATATAAAAAGGGCCAGAAATGTTAAAAAGAAAACGCACCCTTGCTATTTAGCTTAGTGAGTGTTCAGAAAAACATGGCACTTCTGCAGAACTGCAAAGAAACAGAATGTTATAAAACCAACCTAACTGGTCATCAATTTCTGCTACTGGAAAAAAACCCATCCCAGCAATAGCACTAACAGTGAGTAACAGGTAAAAGCAGTTATAGTCATACATAGAGTATCTTGATTTCATCCACACAGATTAATGGTAGTTTGGATCTAGACCAAGGATAGTAATGATATTTTATTAATGATATTCAGATTTCCTCTGAATGGAGATGTTTCAGCCAAGCACCTCCAAAACAAAACCAAAGAAAGCCAGAGTAAAGTAGAAAATGACAGACTACCAAATAAAAGAAGACAGATGTGGCTCAGCATAATCTGTATGGATTTTAGTTGGGAACCCTAATTGTAGTACTTAAACCAGTTGGATTTGGTTGTCTTTTTAACCTACATAGACTGAAATGTATCCGATTAAAAACCCAAAATATTACTTTTTCTGAATAATATTTACATGAAGTCTAATATGGAATACATATTCTTACTCCACACTGTCATAAATAAATGTAAGCAAGTAAAGAAGTAAATAAAGCAAGTACAGAAGCATATGAAAAAAAAGAGCAGCAAGAATGGACTCCTACTTTTCAAAACAGAACAATCAGCAAGTCATTGATGCCTTAATGATTAAACAACTATTCAACATTCACAGGTATTTTTCAGAACTCTAGTACACCCATTTAAAAAGAAAATTACCTAAATTGTCCTTGTTCTTGTTTCTCTTTTTAATGTAAATTTCAATGAGTTCAAGTCTTTAACACTTTTTCCTCTCAATGACAAGAAGTTGTTTCTCTGAAACCATGAAACTTTGATCACAAAACTCTACTCAAAGTGATCAGAAACTCCCTATACAATACATTACCTCATATGGCCAAGGCAAGAGAAATTACTGCTAGCCCAGCAATATTTTCAAATTGAACCCAGCTTTAGTGAAAATGAGAGAAAGTAGACAAAGAACTACTTTGGTAGATACAAGAGTCAACTTTCTCTAAAATGACTGTTGATATTGGAAATCTCTTAAGGGCAGTCCAAAGATAAATGGTGGTACATTCTTTATGTCCATCTACTTTAACATATTTTGGGTTGGACACCAACAAATTGGTGTTCCAAAATTAACAGACAAATTCTTCACCTCTTTCTGGGATAAAGACATAGCTCAATTTATTATGAAAAAGATAAATAATTGAGTACTTAATGGCTGTGTTTTGAGAACTTCCAATATACTCTCTCAGATAAAGCAAATTCAGATGTTTGTATGCTGCGCTGAAATGTACAATACCAGATCAGATTTTCTTTTTATTTTTTTCCAATAGTTTGGGTTGGAAGGGACGTTTTAAGGTCATCTAGTCAAATGATCCCCTGCAAAGAGCAGGGACATCTTCAAGATATAAAGGGTATCTCAAGATACATGGAAGTCTTTTAAAAGTATGACTGACTGCAGCATGATGTGCTAATTTTGAAATGGTCGTTACTGCCAGCTAGTGAGTTCAGAATAAAAAGTATATTGCTTCTTCTTTCAGCAAATGAGCATGGTTGATGACTTACAAAATTCTATGGAATGACCTCACATTAAGTTATATGGAAGAGTATAATAAAGAATTGCACATAATTATGGCTAAGGTTCTCAATCCTTTGGTGCATCGAATTCCTTGTGGAAAGACCATTGAACCAACAAATCTTTCTTCTACTCCTTTTATGCAAGATTTTAACTCTCTGAGCCTCCTCCCCACAGAACCAAACTCCTCTCTAGATTTCCCACTGAATTTAATTTACATCCATAATATATACTCACATGAAACAATATGTGCTTAAACATTTCAAAATGTCATATCTAAAATAATCATAGCAACAAAGAAATCCAGGTTCTCTGTAGAGCAAACAAAATGACATTTTAAATTGCGTAGTGTGCAACACAGACAGTATTTACACATAACTGAGTGGACTAAATGATGCAATGAAAGTAGTATTTATCCCTGAATTCTTTAAAATATTTTTTCGTTTATTTTTCATCCCTTTCATAGACTCTTTTTTTCAGAAGTTAAGGCTCAAAGACCTTGTTTTGGGAAGTACAAAATTACCTGTCCACCATTTTATAGGGGTTTCTTTGCAGTCTAATCAACTCTTAATTTCCTTATAGCTTTTAAATTGCATATTTCAAGCATTAAATTCCTTTTTTATTTTAACTGTATTATGAACTTGCCAAAAAAATGTAATGTAGAGCTTCACTTTCAAAGACAAATGTATCCCTCAGTATTTGATTAATGAGGAGAGAACAGAAAGACATGCATAATATACCTCAGCCATCCAACTTTCATATTTTCTTTCTCCCTTACCAGGGAATCTCACTTAAAATAAATAAAAAAATGAAAAACTACCACCAACCTCGCCCCTAAAAGCCTTAACATAACCCCCAAACAAACAAAAAAACCCCAAACCCACAAACAAAGAAACTCTCATCCAAAAACCAGAAAAGACACTAAGAAATGGCCGTGGAAGAAGACTTTACCACCTGAGAGTCACACAAAGCTGCCAGCCAAGGTCGTTGGCTTCCAACAGTACCTGTAACTGACCTTGAATGACTTTTGACAAGGCACTAATACCACTAATGATATTAAATTAGAATTTGTAGCAATTTTACTGGATCAGCACTTTCACTCATGAGGTTATGTATCTCTTAAGTAGTAATTTGCAGTGGGATGTTGTGCAAATTGCAATTTGCAGAGTTCCAGTATGTAGGGTAGGAGGGTGTGTGATAGGCATTATGGATTTAAACTCCAAACATTAAGTACATGGGCTGTACATTCATTACTCTTGAAATGTGGCTATGGCTGCAGGAAAAAAATTCTAAATAATAAACATAAAGGAAAAAAGTCAAGTATTAAACAGTGTATTTACAACAAACTAATAATGCTTAGAAGCCTCCTAGCTTCAGGCTTAGTTGTGGGAAGCAGTTCCCAAACAGATAAAAGGGTGTCAATGAGTGTTTTAGAGGAAGTTTTGCTGGCTGTCATTAAATAGATAATACAGCTTGAAATTGCGTTAAGCGTTTTATAAAACTTGTTTGCTCCGGGTGGTGACTCTTCAGGGATTGATTCAGTGGCAATCACAGCCCAGACAGTTCTTAGCAACCAGTTCCATCAGACTTGTCCTGGCAGTGGTGTGGATAAATGAGCTCTCCCATGAATCATCCAGTCCTAAAAAAATGTTGGCCTCCCGCTATGCACTAAATCAACTTCTTAAATTATTTTTTTAAGAGAGCCTTCTATATGAAAATGAATAATGTGAGCATGTATGAGAGTGCACATGAAAAGACTAACACTAGAAAACAAAAATAAATTTTCATTGCAATAACTCTAAGTCCGAATCATATTTCTTTTAACTGCTCATTTCAGGGCTTTATTAGAGATTCACATTTTACAGGTAAGACATTGATGTTTGGTATTATTAGAAACTCTCTATGGATTTTAAATATAATTTGCACCTGAAGAAGTGAAAATTATTTCAGCTACCTAGTTGCAGGACTTGAATTAGTTTGACATTAATTAGACTAGTATCATTCATTAGTTACAGATTCCCAGGCAACAACTGACTTCACAGTTTTTTTTCCTTTGGTGAAGCCTTAAAAGACATTTCATAAAGGTCCTTTATTTGGTGAAGAAAAACCCAACCTTTCTGACAGAGAATTAATCAGTGCACGGCAAGCTGACTGGATGAGAGGATTATCTGAAACCACCTAGCAAAAAAAGTGATTAAATTAGAACAGTTTCCCATCAGAAAATGCTGAAGAATATTCTGCGTATTTGAATCATCAAAAACCAAAAAAGAAAAAGAAATTTTTTCTCAGCTTTAACAAGATGACTTTTTAATTGTCATTTCATCAAATTATTAATTGCAGTGATTGAAATAAGTTTTAAGAAATGCTACTGGGACTATTTAGGAGTAGTGATACTTTGATAATGTGGAGAAGGAAGGTGCCTTGGTCCGGTAAGACTTGGGAGTATTTGATCGATTCCCCCAATGTGAATTAAGACACAAAGGAGGTCAAAATACCGTTAGGGAGCGAGACTTTATTATTGGTTTCTCTGGTGGGGCAGGGGGAAGGGGCAATAGGAAAGTTAGAAACAGAAAAAGGAGTGTGGCAAGCAAGATTTGGGATGATGCATTAGAGACATAGGTCCAGCAGCATTCCTGATAATCCATAGTCATGTAGAAATGGAGATAATCACCATCATAGGTCCAGCAGCATTCTGATGATCCATAGCTGACTTTTCTTCAGTGGTGAGTGTGCGCCCCATGCTCTGGACGCTGGTTATTTTTTAGGGCTCTGTCGGGCACTGGCTGGTCAGTTTGACTGGAGTTGACCAGGCTCGTTGTCTCAGCAGCTGGAAGTGATGTCAGTCGTGGACAATGGTGGACAGTGGTGCCTCGTGGTCTAGGCAGCTGGAGGGGATGCCCATCATTGTCTGGCTGATGGCTCAGCAGCCAGAGGGCTTAGGTGGTGGACAGTGGTGCCTTGTTACCTCGGAATGACCGTCATTATCCCTTAGCTGGAGGATTTGGGTGGAGGACAATGGTGCCTCGTTATCTCAGCGACTGGAGAGACCCTGTGAATCAACAAGCCTTGAGACAAACAGTCCAGGGGTCCCCATCTTCAGTCTCCTTCACCAAGTCATCAAAGCCAGGCAATGTCAAAACAAACATTTCTTAAAGGTCCCTTATGGAAGGAACAAGAGAAGAAACCTTGCACACTACTGTTCCACTTTGTTTCTCCTTAATGTTAAACGTTGTTTTAACATTTTAGAAGAAATGCCCTATTTAGAATATTTTGATAATAACGTATTAAGAGTTAAGAAAATGAAAATATTACACCTGTTTACTCTTTTCAAAATAAAATGTCAGAAATTCTGTTTTACCAGTAAAATTTTACCGCATTTTTTCTAATTATTTAGATTTATTTTTTTATTTATCTCTATGAAATAGAAATTTC
>NW_008686256.1:0-1046 GCF_000695815.1 Acanthisitta chloris
AAAGACAGCTTTTGCAAGCCTGCTCTGTGGGGATTCACCATGCATTCCCCCTTTTTGTTTTTCAAGAATGCGCTTCAAAGTGCCATGTGCACGCTCAATAATGGCATGACTTGTGGGAGAATGCGGTATACCAAAAACATGAATGATGCCCCAGAGCTGCAAAAACTGCTGTGTCTCCTGCGATGCATAAGTAGGGCCATTGTCCAATTTCACTGTGTGTGGAATACCTAAACCAGCAAAAGCCAAATGACAATGAGCAATAACATCACGACTTTTTTCGCCAGTGTGAGCCGAGGCCCATATAGCAGAAGAAAAGGTGTCAATAGATACATGTACGTATTTATAACAACCAAATTCAGTAATGTGTGATGTCTGTCTGCCAAAGCTGCAAAGCTTGCAAACTCCAAGGGTTAACAACCATTTACATAACATGGCCTTGACAGTCAGCACAAGTGTTAACAATATTGCGTGCTTCTGTGGAGGTCAAGGAAAATTGTTTCTGCAAAGTACGAACGCCTTGGGGAAAAAGTCCATGCGACGCCATAGCTTGTGCTAGTTTGTCAGGCAGTGGAGTCGTCCAAGCAGGATTGGCTAACTTGTCTGCCTGCTCTGGCATTTCCTTGTTATAAATCTTGGTAGATGTGTATGAATCCTTACATGTAAAACATAATAAGGACAAGTTCTATTTTGAATTTCTTGCCACAAGGTTTTTAACAGACAAAATAGTTTAGCATTGTCAACTTCTTTTATTAGAGAACAGTCCAGTCGGTCTGCAATATCAGCAACATAGGCAGAATCAGTAACCACATTTAAAGGCACATGAGGAAAGCACTGAAAAGCCATAATTACAGCACGTAATTCGACCAGTTGAGGGGAATTGGTTTCATGGCTTTCCAGGGTCTGCCAGTCCAAACCCTCTTTCCAAGTTATGATAGCTTTACCTGTCTTGCCAGATCCATCAGTAAAAACAGTGAGACCTTTAAGCAGCACACAGCTCCTGCGCGGTTTCAGTGATAACGCTGTAGATGTACTGAGTTGTAATAACT
>NW_008686257.1:0-7500 GCF_000695815.1 Acanthisitta chloris
ATATATGCATGTATTACTATTAAACCTCTTACTATTCCTTCTGCTGCATCAACACTCTGTAGCCAATGCATTTATCACTGACAATCCTGAACCTGTTTTCCTGTTGCTTTAATAAACCTTCAATAAACATTCTTGGATCTGGATTGTGCAAAGTCCTTATTGAACAAGACCAGACCTGTAGTCCTGGGTTGGTAGCTGCACTATTTGTGCACCTGTGCTTCTGCAAAGTTCTTCTTTTGAACTTACAGTGATAAACTGGCTATAATTGGGAATTATCCCAGCCACACCCAGCCCCTCTGATCTCTGGGGACCAGCTGGAACATAAGGGAGGTTATTTTCTGCTAAATACACTTACCCTTACTGCAACA
This sequence comes from Acanthisitta chloris, assembly GCF_000695815.1. Taxonomy (NCBI): domain Eukaryota; kingdom Metazoa; phylum Chordata; class Aves; order Passeriformes; family Acanthisittidae; genus Acanthisitta; species Acanthisitta chloris. The sequence continues at coordinate 369 of NW_008686257.1, forward strand.
ACAGCTCACTCATCCTTCCATAGCATAACTGTCAACTAATGTTCATATTATCCCTTCGAGAAAAAGTCCACCTGTCCCACATATTTTCATGCAGGAGTCAGAGTACAGGGATAGTTGTTTTCTGAGAGTATTTTAAAAGTAAAAATCATTCTGCCTTCAAGGTATGAGAATAGTTACAACCTATTCCTTTAATCCTTTATCTGATTCCACATGTGCAGCTGAGAACCAGCTTTATGCATTTGGTTAAGTACAAAGACACAACTAAAGAAGCTACTTTCTCTACTTAATATACAGAAATGACATAAACAAATCACTTAAATGTGGGTTTTTTTCATTTTCAGTCAGAAATTGAAATATTTTAAATTGATCTGATGACTTTCATATTGTTTCTATTATACTACCTACTAATCAGTGGCTGTTTGGAAAATTACTGAATGGAATCCAGTGTCTGAGGCAATCACTGTTAAAGAGTCTGCCTGACTTAATTTTTTAAATCTGACCTTTTGTGTATTTATTCTCAATGGAGTAATCTTAATTTTCTTTTTGGTTTGTCTCCTCTAGACTTTTCTGTGAACACAGCAACAATGAATACAGACAGTTTTGAAACACTACTTTCTATACTTGCCAAAATTTACTCTACAATTTAAAAAAGTCCTGCTACTTAACGTCTGGTATTTTCTTTGGCTATGGCATCTTTTGCAATTCTGACTAAAGCTGTGAAAACCCAGATGATGAACAAGCACAGTAGTACAGTTTGTTAAGGATTTAACTTCAAAAAACTTCCCGTGTTTTCTAGGCTCACTAGCTTCATCAAGCTAAATTCAAGTCAGCAGTGCTGTTCAAATACATATCAGGAAGTAAAACATACAAAACTGTTTAATCAATCAAAATTCTTTCAGCAGAATGCCAGTCAAGGGCAGAAAATAGCTAGAAGCCCAGTAAAACAGCATCACTGGATCACACACTCACCTTCTAACTGTGGTACCAAAACATATAGCTGGACATCCTTCTTTCACTGTAAAAAATTAGACTTTGTAAACACTGTAAATTGCACTTTTTATACTGTGAAAACTTTCTCTGGACATCCTTCCTTCACTGTAAAAAATTAGACTTTATAAACACTGTAAGTTGCACTTTTTATACTGTGAAAACTTTCAATTCAGTTCTGGTCAAGTTTGGCTGATAAAAGATCATTTCATATACTTTTGGGGAAAAATATTATCAACCCAGCACCCCAGACACTCTGATTCTCCACTGCCTTGCACTATCATTTGTATTTTTGCAAAACACACGTAAACTATCACAAAGTGTTACTATTCTGATGTGTCTTTATTTCCCACTGTTAGGAGGAACAGGCTAAAAGCAGAAGACTGGAGGGAAGGACTGTAAATCACTCAAGTGACCTCACAGCTGGGAAAAACCCTTGATAAACCAGTGTGAAGAGCAGCCAGTGATCCTCTGCACGGACTGAGTTTAACGGTGCCTGCAATGCTGTTTATCTGCCTCTGCCTGGGGGTTGCTTCAGGAATCCCCTAGTTAGTGAGGCAACAGAACTAAATTTACTCTTTGCATTCTAGCTGTGAGCCTGTAGCTGATCTAGCTGCCTGCCCGTGTCAACCCACACGTTTGGTGTAATGAGCAGGATTCGGGAACAACCATGTCGTGGCTAGCGAAAAAGACAAAAAAGTCAAAAAAGCTGAAGAAGTCAGGGACTGGGGCAGCAGTGGTGGTGAATCCTCACATCCCAGGATGGCCCAGTACTGAGTGCTGGACACCCGTGGCCAATTTCTTAGCTACAATGGCCACACCAGAGACATGGCCTGAAATAGATGATGGGGTGGTGGTTAACCCCACAGGGTTGAGATTGCCATGGGAAACGGCCTCAAAGTCTTCTTGCAAATCAGCAGGGAGACTGGGATGGCTGTTAGCTACTTGTCTTCGAGCTCTGGCCCATGAAGTTATAGCACTGCAGAGTCGAGTGAGCGAGTTGGAATTAGTTACCTATGCTAGAGATCTCGAATGTGAAGTTGCAGGATTGCTGAGTGAAGTGAGAGAGTTGGAGAAGGAACTTGAGACTTTATAGGCTGCAAAAGTGATCACACATGAAGTCACTACCACCCAAGCAGAGCAGCAATGCACAGCTGAGATACAAACATAGGGAAAATAAGGTTTCGACCTCCCAAGTTAGTGCTCTCACTATGAAACCAAGCAATGAGATGGAAATACCTGGAGTGAGTCCTCAGACTTTGAGATTCAGATTTTAGCCAGATTTAGCAAATAGGAGGGTGGTAGAGATTCAAGTCTACTAACTTTACTCCAAAAGGGTTCCAATTATACACTCCTAGACAAGGAAATCCTTTTGAACTAGAAGTAGCAATTTTAGTCTCGTGGGGATTGTGGCAGATGACTGGGTTAAAAAAAAAATCATAAAAAGAAAATCTGTAGAATTTTGGTCCAAAGCACTGCTACAAATTCAACCCCAACAGGAAAACAAATTCTGGATGTAGCTTGGGCACTGCAAGAAATGAAAAGAATCACAATTCAAAATAGCATGACTGTACACCTTCAGTACAAAACACAGGGAGGACCGAAAAATCTTCCAGATGGTGTTTCTCCCAAAATATTAGCCACAGGGGAAATAGAATTGTTTACACCAAGAGATTCTGCAACCTATTAATCTAGATGTGACTATTCATATAATAACCCCTGATGATGCAGTATAGTTCTGCACTGGGTATTCTCCCCTCTATTCTACATGCTCTGTTAATATCATATTCACAAGTTCTTATGTTTCAGGTATCTTCGATGATTTCCTGTGCCTCATCTAGTGGGGATGCACTGGAACTATGTTATTGGTGTCACAAACTCAACATCCAATCAAAGTTCAATCAGAAAAAGCACAAGTCACACCTCTTCATTCTGTGCAGGCAATTACCCCATCTCAGCTTACCAAGCCTGGGGTGATATTAGCTGCAGGAGCTGGAGCATCAGTGTATGTATTACAGGACAGAGATGATACTCCTATTTTCCTTCCTTACCACGGGTTGGCTTGTTGTGCTTTGTAGGTTTGTACTATGAGCAAATACCTTAGGTATATTTCTACAAAATCAATACGTAAATATTTGTGTGGTTGTCTTTTACTGTAACTAACTTCTTATTCTTTCTGAAAAGTAACTATAGAGCAGCTGGAGTGTGCCCCTGTGCAAGGTTTAACTTGGACATCCAAGGCAGCTCTTGCCCTTAAATTTGGGAGTAACTGCTATACACTGGAACCTTATAGCATCCATTATTATGAACTATGTCCCTCTTCAACATCATAAATGCTGTTCCAAGTTTGAAGGCATGTGCTCCTTCAACCTGGCTGCAGAAGGCATGGAGGAGATCATTCAATATCTTCAAGACTACAGATAATTACACAACCTCTTGGTGGTGTCTGTGTGGTTTACTTCCCTGACAAGAGGGGTGGGACATTTAACTTCGAGCATTATATGCTTAGCTGTTTCTTCCCTTTCCCATATGCTTTAAGTGCCCCTGTAAATCCCCTACCCCACATTTCCAGTCCCAGCAGCAGTGCTCCCTTGAGCAACGGGGTAGAAAGTTGGGAGGAATGGGTTAAAAAGCAGAAGACTGGCGAGGAGGACTGTAAATGGCTCAAGTGACCTTGCAGCTGGGAATAACACTTGATAAGCCTGTGTGAACAGCAAAACTCTGGCATGGACTGAGTTTAACAGTGCCTATGTCTCTGCAAGTGTACCTCTGTCCAGGTGTTGCTTTGGGGTCCCCTGTTAGTGAGGTAACAGAAATAAAGTTACTCTTTGTGTCCTAGCTGTGAGTTTGTGGTTGTCTTAGCTGCCTGAGTCAACCCACACCCTCACCCACCGTGCAGAGGTGTCAGTGATGACACACTGTGCATGGGAATAGAGGATCAGGCCCCAGATTCTCTGAAGATACATTAGCACAGACTCCTGTGAAAGGATAAGCAAGGACACTAGGAAAAGAACAATAATGTTTTTCATTGATAATGCTATACATGTTCTTAGTAATGAGTCTCTCTCTCTCAACTCACTCTAAGTAAAGCAATTGGCATGTTCTTTAGATAGAGCAACAGTACAAATACAGCTGTGTATATCTGACACACAAGCGTTTGATTTTGGACTTGCTGAATGTTCAGATAGTTGATGAGATCACTTCAGTGTTGCTGCTTATAAAAAAACAAGGTATCTGCAGCATTGCTAATTCTGATAGCAATCACTCTCCTCAACAGACTGAGAACCTGCACCAGGATCACTCCTGGGCATCTTTTCTTGCCCTAAGGTATGTCTGCAAAATATTGCTCTGCACCACAGGGGAGCTGGGAGGAGAGTGCCTGGGAATTGCTGGGCATCAATTGTACCCACAGCTGTGAGTTCTTCAGTTCTGGCTGCTGCAAACATAGTTTCAGGTCTTTTCACAGTTCTTACAGTGCAAAAGAAATGTAGACTATTCCTTGGTGTTCTTTCAGCAGTCACACTGGTTTCAATTTCTCTTACCATGTTGAGACAGCTACTGACCCTGTCACCCATGTGAAGACTGAGGGTAGAGCAAGAAAGGCAGTGCAAATCTTACACTCTCTCAAATATAGACAAAGTTGCTGTGCCAAGATTTAATATAAAAGGCAATGCATATGATGTTTTGGTAGATAAGTAACTAACATGGATTCCCTTGTACAACAGTATTTTCATACCTTTCCTTTGTCTGGATTTCACAGCTAAGACTGTGCTATTGCATTGCCCAAGTCATATGTCCTTGTCCTTCTAGTGTCACTTAAAGTGAGTTTGGTTTTCAGTGCAAAGTATCAGTATGTCCAATGATAAGAAACCATCAAAGAGACAGCAACAGAAAGTGTTCTGTATCTGTCTGCTACTACTCCTTGCCCTTTTCAGTCACATCCACTTTCACTCCTTACCACTCTTCCAAAGAAAGTTCATTACAATTATGCTATAATGGTTACCATCGAAAAGTCAACATTTCTACATAGTTACTAGACAGCAGCATCTGAGCAACCACAGTATTATTTCTGCATAGAATAGGAAATAACTGTGGTGACCCTGATACCATTGAGTGGTAAATGTGGTTCTGTGTTGCCTTAATGTTCTTCATTGTACTGGCACCATAACTGGTTTAAGAAAACAAATAAAATTATAAAATTATAGCATACTTGATAACCTTCTCCCCATCAGAACTCAGTGCCTACTGTTTCAGTGACAAAATAACAAGGAATATATTAATCATAACAGATATCTACTTGATTAAAGATGTATTCAGACCTATAAAACCACATATCTATTTCCATAAGATTAAAATAAAGGCACTGGAATATACAAAAGAACAGTAACTATCAACTTGCAGTTCTGTAATTTTTCCTCTTTACATATATGGCATCCTTGTACGCCCATCTATTTCCAGTTACTAATCAAAATCAAAGATGTTCTGTCTTTTCTTGAATTCTCTCCAAATGATGAAAAATGGCTGTTTGCTTTTCTTTTGTTCACAGGAATCTTTGAATCACCTTTTGGTCTCAGTCAGATCATACCTGGTATTTCATAAATCTCCCAGGAAAGTGTGAAGTATTTAAGAGGGATGCTTAAGACATTTCAGAAAGTCTGTTCAGATTTGCTTCTGTCCCTCTCTGAATAGTTTTGTGAGATCATTAAAAGGGAAAAATATGCAGTTTTTGATAAATAGACTACTCCCCAACCTCGGTGTTAGATAAGATGTGAGTGGAACAGTTTTCAATTACGTTAGCCTATGATATATGTGGTAAGGCATTCCTAAAAATGTAATGAAGGGGTCATCTAAAAAGAGACACAGGAGGAAAACACAGCTAGAACTCAAGACAGGAATCACAGCTGTATGACTGTATAAACCCCACTTATAGCAATCTTATAGAGCACATTTAAAAAAATAACTAACAGCAACTCCACTACGTATTTTGTAAATTTTCTAACTAGGGCGATACCTAACATTAACACTACAGTCTCTGCTGCTCCAGGAAAATGTGAAATTATCTCAAAACCCCAGACATGGCCCAGAAGTCCTGTCCTTACTTCTACCTTCTACTCTTCAGTTCAGTATTTAAACAAGGCCCAAAGTATGGCTCCTCCACTGTGTCCTCTTGAGGTGTCTGGTCATGCTAGAGGACAATAAAAGTTTAAGGTATAAAAAAAGTCTGTGAAGAAGTGGGAAATAGTCTAGAAATACTGAGTGTGTGTCACAGCAGGAGAAAAAGGAGTATCAACTGGGGATGAATACTGCCATCAAGGGAGGGAGGGAGGGAGGGAGGGAAAATACCACACTGGTACATCAGCCTCTTCTTGGACCTCTGCCTAATGTTTCCTTCCCCCTCACTCTTGATAGTACTCACTCATATGCTACTCTGTGAAAGTGCAGCCAATCTAGTGGGTTTTATTGAAACCCCAAAGTAACTGTCCAATAAACTTTTAGACTCTCTAAACTACAGCTAGGCCAGGCAGTAAGGTCTTTGAAAGTCCAAGTAAGGAACCTTCATCTACAGCTAAGGAAGAAAAGCATTACATTGGTACAGCCAACTAGAAAAGATGCCACAAGTTCAGGCTAGGTTTGCTAGGAACAAGGGTGAAGGGATGATCCACAGACAGGAATAGTGTTAGCCAAAGTCTTCTTAAACTCCAATTAAGTATTGCCCACTGTCATAGGTACAAACCCATTAGCAACAATGACCCTGCCACGGGTTCTCAGAGAACCCTCAGATGTAGCTATCACACAGACATGAATTGGGTCAGAATTCATGCTCCTGTTTTCATTCAGGGATCTCTCTCATCCTGAAGTCCAAGTCAGCCTGTATAGCAGGGACAGCAGGGAACCAACTCAGTACTGCCACATGCTTTCCCTATACCAGGACACCCTGGCAATGCTCTTTGCTTCAGGCCTAAGGAGACAAGCCTACTTTCATTACCAAAAAGGTAGGCTGGAGATGTAGCCATTTATCTTTTTAAGCTCTAGAGACTTGCCTTTATCCAAACCAGCAGTAATGACAAATGTTAGCTGGGAGTGACAGTGATGCTTTGGGGGAAAAAAACAAGAGTCCAGTTTTGCTTCACTGACAAGACTCCAG
>NW_008686257.1:12500-55000 GCF_000695815.1 Acanthisitta chloris
CAAAAGTAAACTGGCATGTACTTAATAACTGTAACAGTGAATTGCCTCCAATACTAAAATATTTATCGAAATGGGGGGGGAAAAAAACTAAAAAGAATTACCCTCAACAGCCTGCTACCAGCTCTTTAACAGTGGGCAATGTAATGCCTTAAGGTACCTCAAACTGTCTTTCATTTTCTAGACTTAATGGCTGATTGCAGAAATCAATGTTGCCATTAGTAACAGAGTATTTGTTATGGCATGATTTCCTCTGTTGTTAGGCTTGCAGAATGATTACAGTATTAGTGAGGTGCTTTCTTTATAAAGGGCTGAAGATATAACTTTCAATTTACTATCCATTAGTAAGTGACTTTGGAAATATACATGAGGCCAGAAATCTTACCTGTTATTACTTGGAAATTTTATTTCAGCAGTCATAGGCTAGTAACTTTAAAAATTGTACCAGGAAGCTCAATATTTTATAGACATCTCCAATGAAATATTATCTGCTTTGCTATTTTATACACAGCAAGTTAACATGACATACAATGCAATTAAAAGGTTTCAGTCCAATTTCTATTTTTCTTGTACTTTCAAATAGATGTGAATTAAGCAGAAGGCTTCATACGAGTTAAAATCCGCACATAAGTTAAAAGACTGTCAAAAGGTTAGTAATTTGTGTTTCTGGATATCTTTTTAATCAGTCTGGTGGCCAGGTACAAGGACATATCTCAGCCAAGCAACTGACATGGTTGTTAGAGTAAGGGCAATCAGAGAGGTTAGCCAACATGCTGTTTATTAACTACAGCTCAAAGAAGGCATCTTTCCTTACCCTTTTACATGGAGGACATGGAAAGAGCTGCAAGAGAGACACCATGACAAGAGGAGGGGAAAAAACCACCTTTCAAAACCTGGAGGGAGAGGCCCTGGAAGAGACATGGCCATTGGTGGCTGTGCTAAGCCTGCACACTGCTCCTGGTGGGGTGGCAGAGGTGATGGCTGAAAGACTGGGAAACCTGCCCTTGGAAGGGGAAAGGGGGAGCTGAGAATTAACCTCAAAGGCATCGCAGGAACCCAAACACAGATGTTCTGGCAAATAACACCATGTCCCTGTGGACTACTAGGAAATGACCTAACAAGAGAAGGCACAAACTACTTTGCTGCTGTGATTTCAAATATAGCAATCTATGAAGCTTTCAGAGCAGAGACGGAAGGAGAAGTTATCATACCTGAAGAGGAGGGTGAGGAAGGATGTGGGCTGTCCTCCTGGGCACTCCCCGTCTGCGACAGGCCCCCACCTACTCCGCTTTCTTCAGTAATGTTAGAAGACCCTGGTGTTGTCGACCTGCTGACAGACTGAGACTCTTGATCACTTCCAGACCCACGTCGCTCATCGAGACCACCTTGAATTATTTCATCTTCTCCTTTCCTGTCTCTTTTGTGGACCCTGGAGTGAACGACCACTTGGTGGTACGTTCTAAAAACCCTTCCGCAGTCCGGGCATTCAGTTGGCTTTTCTTTTACGTTTCCATGACTTTGTAAGTTGTAATCGAGTCCCTGGTTCATACCATGTGACAAAAAATCTCTACTGCCTTCTAAAGGGTCTAGTTTGTTTGGCAAGTCTCTCTGATTGCCCATTTTAGTGCTGTGAACCAAATCAGCAGGCATTTTCTGCTTAGAGCCATCTGCTCCTACTAACACATACTCCCGCTTCTCCTTATCAAACATAACTCCAGCATTTGCCAAAGTGTCTTCGTGGCTGCGCTGTATCTGCTGCTCTTTAGACAAAAAGCCATGTTCCATGGCCATTCCCCTAGCCATAAGCTGCCAGGCCTGATAGCTGTTTACTGGATCCATCTCTGCTGCTTTGGCGGCAGCTTGTAACCTTTCTATACAGCTGGATTTCAGAGGAGGCACCAGATTGAGACAGCCCAATAAAGAATGTTTATCCCCCTCAGCAATACTGTGGCCAATGCCAGAAATGGGCGAAAGGAGCTTCCCTAGGACTTCTTTCTCTTTCATGGGCATATCTCCTTTGTTATAGATTTGATTTTGTTCACTTAAACTCGCTTTGTCAGGAGGAAGAAACCCACTCTGCAAACAAGACAGATATCTTGAATATAAGTTTGCATGGGCTTCCTGGGACATGCTGCTGAGGGAGACAGGTACTTCGGGATCATTAGGAGATTTGTTCTTTACGGATAACTTATTCAGGTGAACTTTCATGTGATTTTTAAGAAACCAAGGCTCTTTGAATCGCCTCCCGCAGATCTGACAGCAGTGCTCGAAGGAATCCTTGTGCTTTCTCATGTGGCCCTTCAGGAACCAGGCTTGGCTAAACACTTGGCCACAGACCTCACAGCGAAACTCATTGGTGGATTGCTCCCCATTGCCATTGGAGCCCTGGCCCTGTGCTGACTCTGCAGTTATGTGAGCCTTCTCCACGTGGCTAATCAGCTCCTCCTCCTGCGAGGCGGCAAAGTCACACAGAGTGCACTTGTAAGGCTTGTGCAGGATCCTTATGTGCCTGTCCAGCTCTTCTCTCTTCTTAAACTTGCCTTTGCAAAACGTGCATCTGAACCCAGCTGTCTGAGCAACAACTTCTTCCTGGACACTAACTGGCTTTGGAGAGGGAACGGGGTTTGAAATATCAGGTGTGCTGTGATTAGCTGGCACAGACAAGTTGCAGTTTGCGAGTGGCATTGGCTGGGTGTGCTGCTGTGCCTTCACATCGGGTCGTGGCTGCAAGAGGCTGCTCTTCATCTGTTTGTCCCGGAGAATTGCTCTCTCCTCCAGCTCATGTAAAAGTCTGTTTTCTTCTCGGACTCTTCCACGACCTTTGCCAAGGTTGCCAAGCTTATGAGTACGCAGGTGTATCTTCAGGTTGCCTTTCTGAGCTGCTCTGTGGTCACAGTATGGACACTTAAATGGTTTCTCTCCGGTGTGAGTTCGCATGTGCAGAGACAGGATGCTGTTAAATCGAAAGCGTTTCCCACACAGGGGACATGGGTACTTGCGGTTTTTCCTGGCATCGTCCTCTATATCACTCATCTGAGACATAATCCCTAGGTTTTGTCCATTTAAGAACTGCTGCAGGTCCACACGCCCATTCAAACTGGTATCAACCTCTCTATTGAGCTGGTTTGCCAACAAGGCCATCTGACTGCTGATGGGCTGGTTTGCTATGGACATGTGGCTTTTGTCTTCTAGCGGCACTGACGCCTTCTCCTCTGGGTTCTGCCTGTTCTGGAGCTCAGGGAAGGCATGGCTGAGCTGGGAAGTGATCTGGTGCAGCTTCTGACTCATTGAATACTGCCCATTGAGTATGGTGCTGTTGAGATGGGCGTCAGCTTCTGGCACAGCTGAAGAAACACCAAGGCACAAACTAGCTTCCTCCATCTCTGAAAATCAGAAGATATTTTAGATTCAGACTGTGAAAGAGTTCCAAGCATTGAATCACTGACATACAATTTGCATTTTATGTTTTACCTGCTCATAATAATGCAAAGGAATTAGTGTAAAAACAACTAAAAGTTTATGAAATGCCAACTGTGTGACACGATTTTGATCATACATGTGCTTCCATCATGCTGCATGTTTACCAAGAACTATTCATCATTATTTCAAAATATGCTACAATTTCAAAATCCAGTTATTACAGAAGGGGCAAAGGTTTTTACCACCTCCCTTGTCCTTCTTCTTGTGGAACTGCACCTCTCTGCATTTCTAAATCTATAGAAAAAGAAATCTTATGCATCTCTCTCATTTCCATTAGAAAAGCCAGTTAAAAAAAAAAAAGCCAAAACAGAAATCCATTTGTAACTTTCGGTTCCATTAACCATATTCAATATATTACACATTCTACAATGAGAAAGATAGTTTTATGATTTGACAAAAAACCAATGGTATGATATTTACTGGTGTACAATAAAACAAGATAATGTTTTGGGAAAAAATAAAGGACAAGCTTTAGAACAATAAAAGGGATTTTGCTTTAGTCAACAAAAAGTGCAGTAATATCTCATTAAGCTGATTAGTATGCTGCTTAGAAACAGTACTAGGTGCTGTAACACATGATTATAATCATAAAAATCCTTCAGTGTTTGCAAGTAAGCATTAACGAGGTATATTAAATTTTAAGGAGACTGCGACTAGCAGCTTTGTAAACCTCCGAGATTAAGATTTAACCCTTCTGTTACAAAACATTGTTATTTTGTCATTTTGAAACTGAGCCCATCAAAAGGCACATAAATTATCTTCTGCCAAGTCCTTTAATTCATCGCTGAGAACCTTCAGATTTCTGTTCTTAGGAAAACTTGCCAGATTATAGAAGGAATATCTCCATCCTTCGACGGGTAAGACATGTGATTTAAGACACTTTGATTTGTTTTAAAGAGCTCTCTTATGGAACTAGATAAAACCAATTAAAATCTGGGGAAGGTGTTTTGGAAAGCCTCAACAAGTTTAAGAATTTTAATAACTTTCCTAATACACAGTAATGACTACAAATTGTACCTACACTATGTATATTGCAGAAAATTAGAATTCAAAGCTGTTTGTTAAACACAAGTGCTCTGTTCTGGTCTGCATAATTGTCCAGAATAATCTATCCTTGCCACTTCTCTACTCTATACAGATATAATGTATCTATAAAATTCTGTTTAAAATATAAAGTTTTACATAACTAACTCTCAAACTATATGATGCTATAAGGTTATATTAGAACATAATTAAGATTTTTGCTGTTCAGTGGAATGATTTGATGCTTTATTTGGTCATAAAACTACTGAATTCTACATGTTATTGAAAAATTAATTTGGTCAAGTTTCTGTTTGGCTTTAGCCAAAGTATTTATTCTCTATGACTTCTACAGAAGCTATAGGCACACTCCAGGTGGATACCATTCCTCCCACAGCTTCATAGTGGCCATTTGATAGACAATTCAAGGTCCAGATCTGGCACATCCTTAAAACACATGGAACTGTGTTCATGGGAGTAGTCCAGTAGATACCAAAGGATGACTCTTGAAAGCAAGTTCCACACATGCTTAAGTACTTGCAGGATCAGGGCCTTAAAAAAAAAAAAAGTATGGGAAGTCTTCAAGAGGAAACCTATTTGGTCCTCACAGGATGACTGAGGTTGTGATAGATAGAATGCAGATCTTGGAAGATCTTGTATGAAAGCTGAACATGAGCTACATAATTTTGCTCAGATATAAACCAGATCTTTGCCAAAGTTTAACAGTGGTCTGATTCAGGTCTCATGTTGGGGACCCATTACTGAGTTCTGTCAATATTATTATTTTTAAAAATATTAAAGAGATCAAGTATATAAAAGGAGCACACAAGTTTAGCTTGCAGTGTCTATTTTCCAAAGGTAGGGAAACATAGTCACTCCAGGTGCTCACCCAAGGCCATGTAGCAAATAAAGAACATTCTTAGTTTCCAATTTTTTAATTTCTAAAAGTTTGCTTAACTTTTGGAATGAACCAAATTTCCTGTTCAAAAGGATTAACTGAACAACTGAGAGCTGTGGTGCTTAGACCTGCCATTGCCTGAAGTTGACTGAGATTTTGAATATCTGCCTACCTGTTTCTGAAAATTAATAAACAGCCTCCCCAAAAAAAACAACACAAGAAACCCCAAAACCAGAATCTAGTTTCCATCTGGATTCCACATACCATCATGCTTAAACAAGGAAAACAAGAGCACAAAAGTTCAAGAAATACATTGCATGTACAGACACACACATAGACTGAAGAGGGTTTAGAAAAATGCAATCTGAATTTCATTTTTTCAGTTGATCTCAATGGGTACTGGTGCCTTTACACGCTCAGAAAGGTTTGGGTAGTTAACTCTAGCATTTTATGCTCTACCAAAGTTTGGAAATGCTGACAGATCCCAGTGGAATTTATTAATTCTGGTGTTTAACCCCAAGCACCAGTTCCAATGTATGGTTATTTGGATTGGGGAAGGGAGAGGAAGTTGTGGTTGAGATTTTAAGTCATTCTGTGCCTCTTTTTCAAAGATAACTTTAATAAAGTAACATCAGCAGTTGTAGCTGGAACATTTATTTTTTTTTCATTTTCTCCTTAAACTGCATTCCCACCCTCACCTGCCCCAGCTTTTTCCTGCCTCTGGCTCTGAATTGTCTCTTCTTCTCCTCACTCCAACCTGGTTTCATTGCAAACTATAACCATGGCATTCAAAGTCCTGAATTTCTCCTCTGCAGTGACTGATTACTACAGTTTGGAACACAGCACTCCTGCTACTGTTCAGCTCTCATGTAAATCAGACTCTTGGTGTTCTTCAGCCCTTTCACAGCAAATCCTACCAAAATCTCACCTTGTATCCACAAGCAAGACAGAAACAAAACTCCTCCTCATCAATCATTCCACTATGAATTAGATAACTCAATCTAATTTGCCTAATTTCCTAAAAAAAAAAATGAGCAATTTCATTCTCTCCTCTTTATCCATCATGCCTGTCTAGATCTGTGACCAGACAGGGTTATGCCAGGTGGGGTAAGGGACTTAGATTCCCCAGTGAATCTCTTGCAATTTGTAATTTTGACAAAATATTTTTCACATCATCTTCACCACGAGTTTCCCTTCTTGCCTCCCCAACCCCTAACACCAAATATTTAGAAACAGAAAATCTGGAAATGTCAATTTCTAAGTTCTGCTGCGACGCTCCATGGTAGGGAAAACATCTAGCTTTCCATTTTTAAACATATAGTCTGTTACATTATTTTCATGATTTTGATCTCTCCTATAAGGAAAGCACAGAATGTTTTGCCATCACTCGTGCTGGGAACAGAAGCACAATGTTCTCAAGACTTAACAAATGTTTACAAAATGAACTGCAAATCAAATTGGAGATTGTTAAGAAATTCAAAATAAGTTGGTTGAAGTTTATGCTGTAAATTCTGACCTTTAATGATCTCAAATGCTTTGCAAAGACAGTGTCCCTCAAGACGTGGCACTGTACATAGAACGTTCACTTGGTCACAGGCTGCCCCAACCTAACCTAAACAAACTCTCAGCTCTTGCCCAGTGAGCCACCCTGCCTAAAAACACCCAACCAGCCTCACCCTCCTACACACACAGAGGCTACAACCCAAGTTGGCTCATGCTGCACAGGACAGGGCAGGAACAGCTCCCCAGCAAGAACCACACCAACCAGCAGAGGCCAGAAGGTCATTTACTGTGCCAGGAGTATGGATTCTTGTCCCTATGAGGAGGGCACTCAGCTTATGAAATGTACAACGGGATCCATGTATTATAAAATTACTCTCTCATCTCCTACATGAAGGTACAGTGAGACATTCAAGTCCCTTTGATGCTACTAATAGTTATTTTGATTTCACTCACACTTTTGCCCTCAAGACTATTTCCTGTGATATCAATAACGAAAGTTCTGACTTTAGCCATTTCAATTGAACACACGGATTTTATTTTAACTATTTGAAATGGATTACTGGAATTTAAAACCAATTATGACACCAGAAATGCCTGTCATCACAACTACATTAATGTAATGCGAGAAGCTCAGCTTCCTTTTGCTGGAAACAGAGGGGGAAAAAAATATGGCAAATAGACTCGAAGAGTTTAAATATAAATTTATGCCTACACACACATGTAAACATATGCAGAGACACATATCTGTATCCAGACACATATGTGCAGACACACACCTGTTATCTTTGTAAACAGATGGACCAAATTCAGCTCTTATTTACACCTGTTCATTAAAAAAAAAAGCTTTTCCCTCTTCCCTGCTATAGAGAAAACAGTCATTTTAAAACCAGTGTTGTGCTGTTATTATAGCTTAGATTAGGTTAGTTAAAAGATTTACAGTTCAGTAAGCAAAGTAATGCTTTACAAGCTCACGTGTTCCAACGACAAGCTCACTCTGGCCCTGATCCTCTAAGCAGTTAGAGCTACACACACAGTTACTTATGCTTTCAGAATATAGACCTGGTGTTTATCTTTCCAGCTAGGAAAATTTACATATATCTACATTATCTTGTGCCCCATTGACAAATTTTAAATACTCCAATACAGACTGTTTCAGTCCTTAGCAACTCGCAAACAGGTGTTGCCGAGAACCTTCAGAATATATATTGAATTTTTATTAAATATTGTTCTTATTGTTGCAGCTGAAACAGTTGAACTAAGGCTGTTATAAGCATAATACACTCCTGTTAAGAAATACAGAACACCAGACTACTGAACCCTTTCAGGGTCATTAAACAGCTGTAAACATTATTACAAAAATAAACCAGAGATTTCATGCTTACATTTTAGCCCAGAGCTTGGTGTGCTGAGCAAGTACATTTTTTTCATCTCTTACAATCAACGCTGGTGACATTTGGGCATCCAAACAAATTACATCACAAATATTACTGAGGTGGGTAGGATACTGAGCAGTTTATTTGCCAGATGATTAATACATAAACAGTAGGGCAGGATAGATGACCTACTCTTCTTTGACTGATTTGTAGGCAATACTAAGAGACATAGATGTAAATAGTTATATTTTAACAAAAACATGTGTGCACAGAAGGGGTGGGGAGAGATCAGCTGTATTTAATGCCACCAGGACAGCATTATCCAATCTGATCAAATGAAATAAACATTAGGCCAGATTCTTTTCCCATTTTACTTACGTAAAAGAGAGTGATTGCATCAAGTTAATAGAAATTTTCCTTTTTTTTTTTTTTTTTTGGGTTAAGTAGGTGTCCTGTTCCTTGGGGTATAATATAATTATATTAGTGAGATATATGCTTTCTGGAGTGTAAATGAATGTCTTTAAAAAAAAAAAAGTTGGCCTATCTATTTGTTTGCGTTGTAACATTATTAAGGCCAACTTGATAATTTCTCATTACTATTAGTCATTTTAGCACGATGAAGCTTTGCGGTCTTTGCAAAGCATAGGTAGCTTCTAATAACCAAAAACTGGGTTGATCATTACTATTAGTCACTTTTGCACAATGAAGTTTTGAAGTTGTTGCAAAGCATAGGTAGCTTCTAATAACCAAACACTGGGTTGATCATTACTATTAGACACTTTAGCACGATGAAGTTTTGCGGTCTTTGCAAAGCATAGGTAGCTTCTAATAACCAAACACTGGGTTGATCATTACTATTAGACACTTTAGCACGATGAAGTTTTGTGGTCATTGCAAAGCATACGTAACTACTAATAACCAAAAACTGCGTTGATGCACAAGCTGAACACAGTAGATACAAAGCTCTGAGTGATTACAGAATCAACCTGGTTGGAGGAGACCTCAAGGATGATTGAGTCCAACCTGTGCTGCCCATCTCCTGAGCCCAGCCGGGCTGCCAGGGCCAGGGCTGGAGCTCAGCAAACACCCATCTGCCAGCACACAGCCACCGCGGGACCACGCCGGGGCAGCCAAGGCATCCCACAAAACTATAGCTGCTTTGTGGGGCTGGTATTGAAACAAGCTGCTTATTGATTCCAAAACAAAGTACTCCTTTAGTAACAACAGAGCCAACTCATTCCACAACAGTTTTTATGTCTTAAAGAACGGTTAGCAGAGGGATTTTGAAGTTTCAAAAGTCATTAGCAGACAGAAAAGTGTTTGCTGAGGCTGGACTGGACTGGGAAGCTTTCTGAAATACCTGTTACATCTGTAGGGGACTTTCTAGCTAGCACAGCATTTGGGACTGATAACTGATTAGTAGAAGATAAATCACCAGAACACTCTTTGGTTGGTAGCACCCATGGAGTGGAGGACTGTGAACTGTTTGTGATCACAATCTAGGAAGACGAGCAGAGAGGAGAGGAGAGGTCATTTATAAATCTCACTCACAGATTAGAATAGAAAGATTAGAAGAATGCAGACAAGCTGTTTGATTTATTGCTACTTTGCATGTGACTTAGCAAAATCTGTTTTCCTTCTTATTTATTCTATTTCACTTGCATATACTTAACAAGTCGGATCCAAAGAAGAGGAAGATAAATAATTGGTACTGAAAGTTCACTAGATTAAAAAAAATAAACCAAAAACCTGCTTTTTTTTTTTTTTCCAGGCCCTGGTTGCATCTGGGATCATTATTTTTTAGCTTATAAACATTGATTTTCATTTTACTTCTTTTTTTTCTAGCGATCTCCTGATGACAAAAGTAAAGATAAGAGCGATACCAAAATTCAAACTGGAGCCTTATTTGTAGAATGCTTCATTAAACTAAAGCTTCTGTTACTTTAGAAACAGCATTTTTAAAAGTAAATTTGTTATTTTCATGTAATTTGGAATGTATACAACTGATTAAACCCTCTCCAATTTGATCAATCTCCGGTAGCTCCTATCTGATCATTCACTTTAATTAATCTAACTGGCATCCACATCAGATTGAAGAAACCTTAAAATTAAGCTTTTAACGATCCACTTTACCATCACACAGTACAAATAAAATAATAAAATGCCTGGAAGACTTTGCAAAGCATATTTATGATTTCATTTGTTGTCATTTTTATAGCATGAAACGGGCTCTGAATCTCCTCTCCTCATCTGAGGACACTGCAATGCGCTGGAAGTCTGTGATACTCTAACCCATTATATAATATTAAAAAATACATAATGGTGACCCTATTAATCCTCCATTCCTCACACAGGCGAGTTCCAAATAAAAGGCAGAGCTTTTCAGCTGAGGGAGGACAGGAGGATCAGGCCCTCTGAACCAATTACAAAGAGATCAAACAAGAAGAGTTAAGACCACAGAACTCAAAGCATAGTTTGTAACAATTTAAATCCCAAACTGTAATGCTGGGTTGACGATTTTATTTTCATTTCACAAAGGCTTAGACTTGGATTCTGTGCACAACTAAATATAATGTCAAATGCACATATGTCCCGAAGATCAAAGTATGATTGACTGTGAAATATTCATCCGCGATAGCCCAACGAGATTCTGTTCACAAGGGCACCTGTCAGAAGCATAAGCTTGGATACAAATCATCAAATAAGTATGTAAAATCATTACTAAAATCCAGGCATGCAATCAGATAGTCAGTTGTCTGAAACTCTTGGACTGTAGCCAGCACAGTGGCTCAACAGACTAATGCTTTGGTCTTTGCAGATCCTCAGGGCCCTAGTTCAGTTCCTCCTGCTACTGGTCAGGTCAACTGTCTGTACCTAGTGTTGACTTTCCTGGCACTTAATGCTAGGAGCAAAGAAAAAAAACCCGAGTCCATAAGTTCCCTTTGACCTGAGCCACAGAAACATCTGCTGGTTGAGTCACGAACTGCTTGTTGGCCAAGTTTAACAGTAACCGATCCTGTTGCGGATCAGCTCTCTCAGCAGTAGGTGTCACTGCAATAAATAGATGGATTTCAAGGGACAAAGACACACATTACCCATGAAAATGTATAAACAGAATATCCCTGAATAAAGAGACTTTTTAAAAGAAGTATATGGTCCAATTAGACTTTAACTTTACGCAAAATGCTGGAAATCTGGGTTAGGGAGAAACAAATATGCACGGGTGAGATTGCCAACAACAACAACAATTCTGTCCTTTAGTCCTGTGTCACAGAGATCCTTTAATTCACATTAATCACCTCCCTGCAATCCCAGGTCTATTAGGTAAAGACTGTTACAGTTAAACCTTTTTTAAAAAAAAAGCTCTCTAACAAATTAAGTAATTTTCTCTAGTGGAACAAAAGACCTAGTTATATGGAAAGACATTGCACACTCCACTGTGGTTGTAGGACTTAAAGACCACGAGGTTAGCCTATTTTTGGTCAAATTAGAGAGTCCATACCCAATGCTATCTGCATACAGATCAAGGAAAAAGAGAATACTTATAACAGCTTGCAGGGGGGGAAGATGTCTCAAGTATAGATTTAATTAATAGAAAGCATATTTTGAGAAAGCAGCAACCAATCTATATTTGAAACAGAAATATGTGGGATGCCAAATAATATCACAGAGATGTCAGCCAAGTCTACGCCATATTTGGTTTCATTATCACAAAATGGTTTGTAGGATAATTAAGGATGCTCCAAATTGCATACTATTGAGTTAGACTGTAGACAAAACAATGCATCACTAAGCATATGGGCTACCTGTGATGACATCAACAGAGAAACTACGTGCCTGAGGAAATGTTTCAGTGTGGGTCAAAAAGAAAGATTAATACAGTAAACCTTGTATAACCTGTTGCACATGAGAAAGAACATATGTGCCAATCCATCCAAAGAATATCTCAAAGTACATATGTAATACAACTGCATTTATTTTACTTTCAATGATACTGGACTAAGAACAAAGGAGAGGAAAGAATATAGTGATAATGAAAGGATGAGTCTGTTGTTCAAGTATATTTAAAAGGAACCAACATTGTAAAAAAGCAGTTCCCCCCCATGAAAAGCATAAAGGGCCACACTCCAAATGTGAAAAGAGTTAAGCTCCTCCTTTTCCCCCAGCACATAGCTGAAATTTTCCCAGCAGTTCCTCCCACCAGCTCGTACCCCAGTATTCTGCAGAGAGGCCCTTGGATCATCAAGGCACACTGGGACCAATCCAATCAGAGGGAGGAGAGAGCATTTTCTGCGTGTTTCTTTGGTGAGCACAGAAGTATCCAACATCTGAATATAATGGAAATGGAAACAGGTAGAAACTCAGAAGTAACTTGCCCAATTTCAGTGTTCCCAAAGGCCAGAAAGGTACCAAGTTTTTCAGGAATTTCAGCACTGTAGAAATAAGTATCCCTAACTGATAATTTCCACATCTCATTTAGGAAAAAGCTTGCCATGTATCTTGACTTAAATGGATGGCTCACACTCTGTAAAGAAGCCAGGGACAGCATCCAGAACTCTTGACTCCTATTGCTCAGTCCAGTATGCCAGAGCTTTCTTTTGTCAAACATAATTGACTGCTGAAAAGACTGGGTTTTAACTCATGGCAAACCCATCAGCATAAAACTTTCTGGTTATAACATTACAGAGAGTTATTCTGGTTTTTAATAAGTTGGATTCTTGGCTGTTAATCCCTTCTACCTCCAATTTCTGTCTTCTCTCTTCCCTCAACCCAACTGATTTATTTTTCCTCTCCCTATAACACATGAATTTGGTGACAAAAGTAAAATACATAATTTAGATTGTCATGATGATTCTTAGGTACAAGTGGCTTCAATTACTTATTTTTGATACTAATTTTGAGGGGGAAAAAAGATCATGTTGAGAGAGATTCCGTTTCAGTGGAATGAGACAGAGTAAAATATGCAGTTGAAACAGGGATGCTGCGAGGCAGGTGGATGCAGAAAAAATAACAAACATTGCTCAGAACACTCCTTGTGTTTCTAGTCTCCCAAAAGTAGAAACAGCAATCTCCTTGCAGAATTAAGTGGCAAAATATAGATGAGGAAATACAACACAAACTTAGACTAAGGATACAGAAAAAAGTACTTAATTATCACTCAAGAAAAATGAAACACTAGAAAACACAAATCTTTATCCTGTGGTGTTCTGGTGGGTACATACTCTTACTGATATATTACAGCTGCTGTCATTGAACTTTATTAATTGATCACTGTCATGAACACATGAGCAGAGCTGGTAACTCCAAAACCACCTTGTACTTCCTGAGCTGCTTTCTCACTGGGAAAAAGCAGCTCAGACTTGGCCAGGGTGTGGTTAGCAGCCTCTGCCCCACTCAGACACCCATGGCTCGATTCTGCAACTGCTACAATTGCTCCTACCCCAAGATCAGGAACCATTCTGAAAACGTGTGTTTTCAGGTGTCAGAGCACTAACCACACTGCTCTTTTGGATGGAGGAAGACAACCCCAAACAGGAGTGTCTATACTCAAAGTAATTGACTTGAGGTTTTTCCCTGTATTTCCCCAGCTGCTTTTTAAATGTTTTCTACCTGTTGGAGTGAGATGGTTCTGCCTTACAATGACCTTGCCTTTTTCTCTGAATGATGGTGCAAAACAGTCCCAATAGTTCTGTGGTTAAACCAAGGACATAACAATGATGTCACGTAAGTGACCAGAAAAAAGGTCCCATCTTTGCAGTATTCCTGAATGTCAAGGGAACAGAGAAATCTCCTCCTACCTTTGCACTGCAGGATCAAATACAGTAAAGGGAACTGCTACAGAGTGGATATATCGAAGGCAGAAGAGATACAAGCACTGACTATGCTAGAAGAGGATATACATTTGAGTGGCTACAGAGTGGATATATCGAAGGCAACAGAGAAACAAGCACTGATTATGCTAGAAGAGGATATACATTTGAGTGCAACAGCAGCATGACCTTCAGGATCCCAACAAGCTGAGCACTGACTGCTGTTTGGGCACCCCTGTTTTATCTGGGCACAAGAGCTTTGATCATTAATAAAAAGGGCACTGAAAACTTGGTATACACAGAGCCGAGAGATGACTAAGGGGGAGGGAATGATGCTATAAAAATACAATAATATATTTCAAAGCTATCTGCAGGATAAAAATCCTTTACATAATTTTGATGTTAATTGCAACATTCCAGGCCCTTGGTTGAAAAGACAACCCATAGTGGTGATAGGCGAGCGGCAACAAAGCTGACAAAGAGAGTCTGATAAATGCAATCACGGGATGACAGACCCTGGCAAGTTCAATTACAGTTGCAAAGTCAGGTGGGAGATGGACTCTGCTAACTGTAATATATCCTTAGCAGCCAGTTCTGGCCACGTACAGCTCTGACCAAACTCCTTCAAGTGACTGACAGGATCCCAGGAGGCTTCAGTCCAGTGGCAGGCTGAGAGCAGCTCCTGGTGTCATCAGGACCAGGGACTAACAGGGAGTGCTTTCCTCCAACAGTTTTGGATGCAACATGCAAATAAAAGTAACGAACTTTCAGTGAAACTATTTCAAGCCTCTTGAATAGTCTGTGCAAGTGAGCAGTTTGTGCTCACCTTCTGCAGCTCGTGTAAAACTTTACTCAGTGTTCATTTACAGAGCTGCATCCAGGAAACGGTGGCAAAATACAAAGCCAGACTAAAGGAGGGGGAAAAGACTTGGGGATTCAGTTTCAAGGACCTCAGCATGGGAAGCAGTGAGTAGGCTCCCACTAGTTGCTAGAGGACATCAGAGGTTCCTCATCATCCAGGACTGAACACCAAATGCCCCAAAGCTGAGAGCATTCAAGGCTTCCCACACCAAACCACTGTTTGGGCAACTGTATTGCTTTGGTTGCCCAAGCAGAAACTCATTTTTCTGATTTCCAGCACCTTGCACTTACACTTAGTAATACAGAGACTGTTATAGATCTCTTTCTAATTAAAAGGATTTTCATCTCCTTTGCTTTCTACTTCAGAATAGACCAACTATTATTTGATGTGAGAAAGCAAGAAGTGGATGTATATAGCAAATTGTGGCTTCTCATAGTTCAGTGAAAAATTATCTAAGAATTTAAGTCATACTTAATCAAAGTATCAGGCTTCCTTGTAGTTTCCTTTCCTTTTTTCTTTTTTTTTTTTTTCTTAAGTCACAAAAAAAGAAGTCTTTTCTCAAATATTTGGTTGTTGACTTTTATTTTCCTAGTGACTTTCTTAGGAAAAAAACTAAACCCCTCAGCATGTTATTAAACAACTTCTTTGTTCTCTTTCTGGATTTTCCAAAAATATTGTCAAATGACAATGGTATAAAAATTATACTGTAAAAAATGTAAGTACTGTGAATGAGCTGAGTTATTCATTTATATCCCCAGCTTATGAAATGCCCATATCATGTATCCTTTATCCAACAGCAGACTCTTTTAGCTTCAATCACAAGAGCTAACAATATGTTATTGATATGATTTCAGGAAACTGTCAGCAGGCAGCTTCACTTTCAGCTCCTCAGCCCTGGTGAGTGTATGCACAAAACGTACCTGTGCCTCTCCTGCATGAAAGCTGGCAGTGATGCTCACATTCCTGTCAGCTGTCACAGCAGAATAAAGAGAAATGTAAACAGGTCTTCCTCACTCAATGCAGCCTCATACTCCTTACACAGCGAAAACCTGCTACTGGTTTCACTGGGAATTTTAACCAGCACCAGCAGCTTGTGTCAGGGCACTCAGGTGCAGCTGATTGCTCCCTGCAGAAAGCTGGAACGAGGAGCAGCTGGGCAGGGAACCCAAGGCACTGTTGTGAGCCCTCATCCCTCTTGCCCCATGCCCATCTCCTCCCCCAGTTGGCCTTTCCTGCTGCTGGAATGAGTTTCCACCTTCCACCTGTGCCCTCCAGTTCTGTTCAGCACAAAATCAACAGGAAGACTAGTGAGCAGGGGGGTAACCAGGTCTCTGCCCTGCTGGGAAGCAGAGAGGGTTAAATGATGCCTGAAGTTCAGTATGTCCCAAGCCAGGTCTCCAGAGCAGTCAGAGCCTGACTCCTAACAACTGGGATGAAAATTGGGGCTCCCAATGCACTTGTGCCCGTGGCCCTTTGGGGTCCCTTAGGAGATGAGATGCAATCAAAAGGAGAGGTGAGACTCTCCTGTAAAGATACAAACTTCTTCATTTTCAATCACTTCTGCTTGAAGGAAAAAGCAAGTTAGCACACAAATAAGCCCAGTATTTTCAAGCTTTATATTTACGTGCTATTATATTTTCAAGGGAGAAATCACAAATGTCAGAAGCCAGAACAGGTAAGCTAAAAGTGCAGCTCTTCCCACTCTAGAAAATCAGTTTTAAAACTCGTTTTCATATTGGCTTACGAGGTTTAATAATAAAAGAGTACATTGTACTATTAGATGCTGGTCATTTTTTTTTTTTTTTGTCTGAGGAAGAGCAGTATCATGCTGCTGCAGGAGTTAGCACAGTTTTGGTGAGGCTTTTTTCTTCCCCTCCAAATGATCAGAGAAAGTATCATACTTTAAGGATGTGCCTCTCTTGCTCTTAAAAGGGTAAAACAAAATATTCTTCTTGCAATTCTAAGCCTGCCATATAAGTATTATGCTGTTACAGATTTCAAAAGGTTAGCTTCAATGAACCTGACATCAGTATAACCCAAAATAACCCATTCAAGAGAAAAGTAAGAAATAATTGCTGTTTTCTCTTTTTTTTTCCTCAGCTATATTGCTATAATGATTTTGCATAACAGATTGAACAAAGTGCTGTTGTGACAGGTGGTAGAATTCAGCTAGTAAGCACAGAGACAGGGTTCAATTTAGTTTGTGAATCCTTTAATTGTTGTGCAGCTAATTAAAGAAGGTTCTTTACACTCGCAAGTGTTTACCGTTGCTAGTATGCATACATGAAAAATTAAATTGTGCCTTCAAGGGCTGAGAACTATAGAAAAATCATAGCTGATTCTGCAACATGCTTACCAGCTCAAAATAGCTGCTTTTCACAATTGGAATTTGTAAAACTTTTTGCTAAGCAAATATAGAGCTAATTAGAAGTGTTCGTTGGACCAATTAACATTTAAATAAATAAGCCATATTGCACATTTCACAGTCTTTATTTAATGATGCTTCTTAACTCTTTGGAAAGATTCCTTTAAGTACAAATAAGTTGTCATAAAAATGAAAGACAAAAATAACACCATAACAGTATATTCTATGCTTTTTTCTTTTTGCCTTGAAGTCTTTTCTAAAACTCTCTACCTGTTACTGGGGAAGGGGGGGTACACAAATCTGGTTCCTTCTTTCATCTTGTCAAGTTACCTTTCCACCCTTTTGAATGCAAACAGAAAAACATATTTGATTACTATTTAAAGTGTTATGATAGCTCTGTTTGTTTTGCCCCATGGAACAGAATCTGTTTTAGACAAAAATTCTTACTTTTATCTCATAAAATGGCCATTCCAAGCCAAAAGAAGAAGGGTGTTCTCCAAAGAGATTGCTCTTAGAGTAAGAAAAACAGCAGTTTGAAAGTTGCATATACAAACAGTGAAGCGAAAAAAAATAAATCTGTTTTCAGGCCTGCTGTTAGCATTCCCACAGCAAAACCAGCTCTGTTGTTATGCCTAACCCCAGGGCCACAATTGCATGTCTCTTTGGGGTCAAGTGATATTTTGCTTTCAAAACAACTGTCCTTTAATTTAACAGTCCCTTTCAATCAATAAGGCCCCTTCAGTCTGCGTTGAACACACATTTTCTCTCTCACTTGCAACCTCCAAACCTCTACCTAACACAAAGGTTACACTAAAAACGGGGGGAAAGGCTTCTTGCTACTTTTTTCCAAGATGCATTGCACTACCTTGTAATCACACTGAGAGCTAACATGGAAGGACTCGTTGTTGACCTTGGCTTTCAGCACAGAAAACCAAATTAACAAGGACCAATTAACATTTAAATAAATAAGGAAGATTAACAAAGAATACTCTGCATACCAAGAGGGTAAAATAAACTAAAGGCAAGAGTACAGTATCTCCCTCAATCAGCATGAATGAAACTCTCAGGGAAGGACGCGAGCCCAACGGTGCATGGAAGCACAGGCTGCTCTTTCCTGTGCTGGCAGAGCCTGCTGAGCACCAAAGGGGATGCAGCAGCCTGTGAAAACAGGCAGTGCTCTCCCTCCTTGGGAAAACCTGTGGAGATCCCACAGTCCTGCGTGATGTACTCAGGGAAGGGAAGTACTACCCATAGTTCTGGTCTCCTCTCTGCCCCTACTGCCCATAGTTCTGGTCTCCTCTCTGCCCCTTCCTCCTGAGGCTTTTGGTGTTTGGGATCACCTGGCCTGACTGCTGTGCCCCAAGGAGCTTTGAGCTCACAGCTGACCAGCAGCAGGTGAAGGTCAAACACCTTTTGCATGGATTGTCAGTGTATGCTATTTCTGATTCAACTTTTAGTCAGAAAGGTGCCTTTGGGTTGGGGTTATTTTAGAACTAGTAAACTCTGGTTAAAGTGAAAGAGAAGAAAAAGTGGCCAAAGAACATCCAAAAGCCCAAGAGCAAAGTATTTGGCAAGTCCCTGAAGACGAGAAAATGAGTGTTTTAAAATGTCCATTCCATTACTCTCAACCTAAAGACTCCAACCTGGATTTCTGTGTTAACTAGGTAGCTGGTCTGAGTGATCAGTTATAAAGTACATGTATGAAGTTCTCAAAACTTTTTTCATTCTGAGAAATCATGTCTCTCTCTACTCAATTTTAATTTCATATCCTTCTTTTACCTTTCTCTGGGGGGAAGGGGGGGGCATATAGGTACCTGAAGATGTAACCTGGAGGTAGCTGTAGGGACTTCCCTGTGCCACATGATCAGATGATGCTACACCAGGGCAGGATGAAAGGTGATTGAACCCTTTACCTTCATCTTAGAACCATAGAATTCTTCCCTGGCTCTTGCTCTTCCCTCAGGTAAATCTCAAAAAATGACTGTAAGTTGGCAAAATTTCTCCACCGTTCTTGGACATCACTACCCCAACAGAACAATTAAATCCCCTACTTACTGATCATCTGCAAAACCTATCTCCTAAAAGGAAACTCCTCCTACACAAAGGTTATGAATAATTCTCAGAAGGTTACAACATGATCTATCATTTTAAGTATTTGGATCTGGAGTACTGGTTCAGGCCTCTAACTGACAGCCACCTTTATGAATAGTTAAGAGTTCACAGAGATGATTATCATGTACTATTTAAATATGTATAAAGGACAAAGATAATAACAATACTTTGCACTTTAATAGAAGCTTCTGTCGGAAATTCTCAAAGGAGAGCCAAAGTCCTCACGAATGCACACTCACAGCCCCTCTGACCTGCACAGTTGGCCACTGCTATTATTGTCAGGAATCTGGTAGGCTGTTATTGTTAGATTTCTCAAAAATGATAATGTCTGGCTTAATTTATAGAGCAATTGAAGCTTTACTAAATGGGTAACCCAAAGTGAATCACCACCGTAGGAATGTTGACCGGTGCCTTGTGCCGAGGCAGAAAGCAGCGTGGGACACTGCAGGGAGCTCTGCAGATCCTTGGCCCCTATTCTCCTGGGCAAGGAGGAGAATTCTCCTCATTCCCAGGCTGAAACACCACTGACTGAGCAGCACACTGTCCAGCTGTGAGAAAAGCATCTCCTGCTACTGTTCGGGAATAGCCTTTCTGTACCCTCAAAAATAATTTTACATTTTTTTTCCGTCCCATACTAAACCAAAAAAAAGCAAAACTGGTTTCCACTTGAGAGCCATACTTCCTTGCATGGAGAACACTTTTCTGCACTTCGCTAGAAATACAGTAGGCTTCATAGTTGGAAAAAAAAAGAAAGTCTAAAGTCATCTATTTCTAAATGCCCTATGTTGATGAAGTTAACCTCTCCTGTCTTCTAATCAAAAGGCTGGAATAATGTGACTCTCTTGACTATCCCATAAAATATAGAAGGAAGATCATGCTAAATATTCTCTTTCACAGAAAATGTGAACAGAACTAATCAATTGAAACAGAAGTGTAAAAAAAAAAAGCACAAATATTAGTACCAATCCAATGCAACAATAACACCTGAAACACTTCTGGAAAGTTGGTTATGTTTGAAAACTAGACCTAGACAATCTGAATTTATGCAAATGGCATTTGTAGGGCAGTGGAACCAAAGGTTCTCCTGACCTTAAGGGCATATGTGGAGAAGAGTCAACTTATCTTGAATAATTCCACCAAAGTATTAAGAAAACATGGTTTTACTTCCAACATTACTAAGATGTTTATTATACAATTTTGTTTCTTAAACAAGTAAATTTCTTAACCAATAATTTTTTAAAAAGCTAAGAAATGAAAGTCACATATGTCCCAAAGTATCCAAGTTTTCCTGCTTTCTTTTGCAATGCCAGCTTTTCCTCAACATTTTTAAAAAAAAACAACCTCTCAGGAGTGCCAGAGAAGCACAAATTACTTTCAGATCTCTTGCAAAACTTGTGACCAATAGTTACAAAGTTTTTGAGAGCAGAAGAGAAATAGGGAAAATTTATTTTAATGTGATTATGTTCAAATATCTGAACTAACTGGGAATGAACTGGCACCATGAAATCCCTCTGGAACAGATACCTTCTCTTGAAGCAAAATGCAATGGAGGGAACTGGACTGGCTTTGTTCACTAGACACTTTGTCCAGTCTGCATTCACTGCCTCTTTCATCTCTAAAACCCAGCTCAACATAATTTCCGTACCAGCACTGTAGTTAGTCTCCACTTTTTGTGTTTTTTTCTTGCTTGGGGTTTTTGTTTTGGTTTGGAGTGGTTTTATTTGTTTGTTTGAATTTCAGCACCATTTGAATGATAAAGTTACTGAAATAACACCCCAAGCCTCTGGCTGCACTACTGTTATCACAGTGGAGCTCTGATCTCATTCACTCCTATGGCCAATAACAAACAGCAAGAGACTGAATTCCCTCCCCTCAAATCCAACCACCTAAACTCAAGTTAAATTCAGCATAGCAGTCACAGATTCAGAAGATCAGAAAATTGGTTCACAACAACTTATCACAGAGTAACATGTTAGCACAAGTTAACTGATTCACAGTAATTTTTAGTGTACATGCTCTTGGCAAACATGATGTAAACTTAGTACAGCTTTCACTGAAAGGCATTTCACTGGTTTCATTGGGGCTAAACTCATACACTGTTTCTTGCATGCTGCGAGGCAGGAGCTACTCCAGAGACACATACAGCAGCTGACAATTGGTAATCTGGGTGTGGGATCAGTATTTATTGCTAGGTTCTGTCATCTTTTGCCAGGGTTAAGAAAATGAGATATTTCAAACTGCAATTTGTTTCACCAGATTTTCTTTAAAACACCTGTGTTACATTTTTCATGGAAAGCTACCAGACTTCTCCCTAGGGACTATCTGCCATGGAAGTTCCACCAAATGTGCAACAGGATATGGGCTGGCAAAAAAATACATAATAAAAATCACAAAGCGACTAAGCTCCATGATAGACAGAGATACCAAGACTTAGAGCAGTGGGAGATAGAAATTTTAAAAATATACTTGATGGATCCAATCCAAAACCAACTTGGTGACAGTCCTTCCAACAATGCCCATGAATTTTAGTCCAAACTCATGCTGAATCAGTTCAAACATTTATGCCCATATATGTATTTCAGGGTGGAACTTGAATCCAAAAAAGATGTGGAGCTTATTGTTACAAATGATGACCACATACACAGGAAAATATTTAATTTATCCATATCCTCCATCTTTCCCTGTGGTTGCTAACACAGAACACAAAAACCAAGGTGGGCACTTATAGTAAAACTTTTTTCCCTGCAACTTTACTTTCAAGAAATCCAAATTAAAACCAAACATTGTACTGTAACATATCACTTACAAAACATGTCTGAGAAAAAAATTCACCCATGTGTAATTTCACTATAAGCCACACACCATTTAACTAGAGCAACACACTGTTCTAGTTTCTCTTTCTTAGTCTAACGGATTGGTAAGGTTTTCTGCCTTCTTTTCCTGCTCAAAAATACCTCTGTTGTACTTACTGAGTAGCAATGGAGCATGAAGTTGGAATACAGGGAGAATGGGGAGTCCAACCTTATACATTACTCACTGGCTATATAAGGTTTCATGAATGAAAATACCCATAAAAATTCAAATGGAAAAGATATCCCCAGGAGTTTCCACTTCTTCATGCATTATTTCACTGACAGTGGAATGCTCTTCCACTGGTGGCACTGCCATCATCAACCCAATGCACTTTGGGACACAGCAATGCAACAGAAGGAGTTGATTAGAGGATACAGTGACACAGGACAGAAAAATAACCCCAAAATCGGTAACAAAACCAAAATGCACTGGGTTTATCTTTTTCGAGACTAAAACTAGCATTGAAAAACCTTTGATTTGCTGTGGACAGCAGGTTAAGATTGGGTTGAGAGTGATGTATTTTTTCTGTGGTAGGTAAGCAGGTAGGGCAGGGAGCAGGCACAGTGCTCTGTGCACACAGGAGTGGACATGCTCAACGAAGCTTTTGCTCTGCAGAGACAGTGCACTGGCTCAAAGCACAAATCCACACATACCAGTGAAACTCTGCTATAGCTGATTTAAAGACTTCCAGCCCCAAGATCCTGAACATGCTGAACAGGCTGTAGACATGTCCACTCAAATCACAAACTACACAATAATGTGGAGTAAAGGATGTGTGAACAAAAACCACATAGATTTTATAACTCAGTCTATAGCCAGGTCTACCTGTCCTGTAAATGAAGGAAAAATATATGAGGAGCTTAGATCCATAAATTTACAATAGAAACAACAGCAGTTCACCTTGTCAAAAATGTTTATAAATAAAACTTAGGTGGTTTTCCTTTTGGTTAATTATTAATTTCAAAAAGCAACTACAATGCACACAATCAAAAATAAGTACAGGCTTTTTCTCAAAATGTTCCCACAACAATTCCTACTTATCATCTCCTTTCAACATTATCATCAGGCCTTCTGCCTTCTACAGCAATCAGTTGACTGTTGCTATACATCCTAAATAACATTTTCCCTCCTGGGGACCATGCACCTCATAGCTCAAGAGGTATCTGTTCATTTGGAAGATCTCCTAGACAGGAAGGAAGATGGTTTAATAAGCATTTACAATTAAAATTTTTGGAATAACCAATCAGAATGCACACAATGGCCACACTAATATTGCTACTGGATCCTCACTGATTTCCATTCCACAGCTTTGCACAAACTTTGTGAACTTGCCTAAATGTGAGCACAGGCTGAAATACCTTCTTAAAGACTGCAAAACATCAGCACTGATTATAAGAGATGCCACCAACTAGAAATGTTGTGAGGCTTGTTTTTCTGTCATATTTAATGTTTCTGTAACTGAGCATCAGTGGTCATTGGTACGTTAGAAACCGTTAATTGCAGCAAGTAATTTTCAGCCACTGAAGAGGGAATCAAAGTAAATTTTCAATCTGAAAACAGACAAGTTTGTTCACTACTCTTGAAATCTCAAGCAGATGCAGAGTCATTTTGCAGGTACAGAACAACAGATGACAAAAATATAACTTGTAAACAAATACTGCTAGTATTGGCTGGAGCCATTTCTCTGCCAGTCTTGGTCTGGCACATGATGATTTGCACTTTCTGGTTTGATTCTTTTTATTACTATTTTCTGTCTTTTTTTTTTTTTCTTTTTTTTTTTTTTTTAGGAGAGGATCCAGCTCACCTAGTTGTAGCTGTTCCAGTATCTCATCTACCTAAATTAGACACCCATCTTCAAAGAGAACTAAATCCTCTCATGATTCCTATGCCTTTCCAGTGAGAAACAAACACAGATAACCTAACACCTAGACAATATTCCCTTACCTTGTGCAGGAAAAACAGCATTCTATAATCCAAACTGTACTGTTTCACCAAAGGGCAGCTGGCATCTCTGCTGCTTCGCCATAAGCACTTTTTTCAAAATCATATTTTACAGGAATCAAGACTAAATTGTTACTTACAAGGTTCATTTTGTAAAGACATTAATTAATGGACTGCACATGGAAGCGAGTTGGGAAATACTGTGCATTTTGTGCATTATTCTGTTGGCAAGTGCATCATTTTAGTAATTAATGTTGACATCTTTTTAAAATGCATTAAGCAATATAGACAACATATACTCTGCCCATCTTTTTGGTTGGGTGTTTTTTTGTTTTGTGGTGGTGTGTTTGGAATGGAGAGAGTGAATCTCCCTGGTCTGAGCACTAATTCTGCAGTGGGGTCCTCTAATTGCCTTAGTCTGTCTTGGTAAAAGGTACATTTTAGGTGCAGTTCTGGACTTTGAAGACATTTTTTGAGAATTTAGCATTACAACAGACTGTAGAGATTCAAACTCAGTAATACTCTTAGGGAACCATTCCTTTAAGAACCTCCATTGAAAAAAGTCATTTCCTTCCTTACAGATTTCAGGTAGAAAAGCAACTCACATTAAGCTTTGACCTGTGTTCAGACATGCATCAGTTTCCTTTCTCTTCCTCCCTCCTTCTCATGTAAACCAAATAGCTGTTCTCTCCTGTTTCCCTAATAAAGTGCATCCCTCTTACCATAGGAAATGAAAGACATGAAAAAGGGAAGAAGTAGTAGTTTACCTCAGTGATGTAAACACATGTACTTTTTTCACCATGTTGACCAGCAGGAGCTGAGAAGCTGAGAAATACCAGTCATGTCTTTGAAAAAGAAATTCCAAGCATCTCTTTATCATTCTCAACAAGTTTAAGCACCTTAATTCTAACGTTCTAGATATGTAGAAAGTTACTACCCTTCATGACTCAAAGCTATGGCATTTTTTAGATGTTTATTGACCTGTTTATTATTATCTGTTTATTGAACTGTTTTCCATGAATCTGACTAATCCCTTCCTGAGCCTGCTGATGCTGTCTGCCTCTACTAATTCCCTTGGCAGCAAGTTCCAGAAGTTCACTACTCACTGTGTCAGGAATTATTTCTTTTATCTGTTTTCAACTGATCTCCTGCTATTTCCACTGGGTGTTCTAGCTATGGTTTTGAGAGATTGGGTGGAAAAAAGGGGGTGAAGGTTGTGGAAATGATTTTGATAGAATTCTGTGCTTGCAACTATCAATTTTTCCCAAGTGGTAAGTGTCCAGAAAAAGCTACAACAACTCAGAGGGTGAGATACCAACACAATAGCATGAGATGTGATAAGCACCCTTGCTAATGTAGATTTCCTCAGACAGTCTATGGAATTCTATAATCTAGTCCTTGATGATGAAAAGACAATCCACTTTATGGTGTCAAAGACCTCTTCCATAAGCTAATAATCAACCCTTGCCCAGTCCTTAAGAATGAGACCATTTGAGGATTGATAGCTTTGTCACAACTGAAATGGTGCATCTATCATGCCTGATATTCATTCCTACCATTTTGACTAAGAGATAGAGAGGAAAATGCCAGCATGAAGCCTTCACTATGGCTTTTTTTTTCAGAAAAACCCATCCAAATTTGGGTTTGAAGTCTACATAGACCTTCCATCCAAAGCCAATTTAACTGAGAGCCCAAGGAAAATACTTCCCCATCTGGCAGGGACTGTTGTTCCAAACTGTGACCAGATGATTCGCTCCACCCTCACCCTCCAAAACCAGAAAGACTATTAAAAAAATAACCATTCTCTTAGGTTTAAAAAAAAAATATATATAAAAAAAAATCTCCCGACCATGGTTGAAGCCAAATGGCCCTTCAGGCTACTACTGAAGAATCAATTACATTAGCTGTAAGCCTAAGAGAGTCCTGGGGACAATCAGTCAGAGCCATAATAGCTGTGAGGGAATTGTTAAGCAAATTGAGGGATTCTTTAGGTAATTGGGATTGGACAACCAGGTCATACTTAATTTGAAGCATCCATTCCATACAAGTGCTTCAGAGGTATAGTAGGAACTACAGACAGTAAAGTCTAATTGTGCTGCTACTAACCCAGAGCTTTTAAAGGGACACCCCACACACACACACACACACAGACTCCCCATTCTTGTGCAGAATATTTAATAGGATTGTGCTTGCTTTCGGCAGAGGAGAATTCAAGCAGCTACTGCAGGGTCAAATCAGGGAGCTGAGAGCTCCACAGCCTTCTGGGAGAACCTGCAGTGCTTGCTCACAGCTGGAGCCAGAGACACTAAGTGCTCACAGTTTTCTACCAAAACTGAGAAGAAGAAAAATGGAATATCCATTGCTTTTTCTATGACAGTCCAAAGATACTAAGGAGCTACATTTTCCTCTTTCTGTTGTTGACTGTGCATTTAGCATGCTAAATGTACACTTAACCACAGATTCTGGTCTCCCAAAGAAACTCTGCAAAAATTCACAACTCCTGCTTCAAGCTCTTCAAATTTTACAGGCAAGAAAACACTCAGTTCTGGGAGGTCACTCTGAGGGGGCTGTGACAGGATCTCAGATCAAATTGGATTTTTCACCCAGTTAAACAGGGAACTATTCCAAAAGAAAAAAAGCTCTCCATTTCCTTTGTTCACTGAAACAAGTTTCAGACAAAAAAAAAAAAAAAAAAAAAAAAAAAAAAAAAAAAAAAAAAGGTATGCCCAAAGTCCATCTTCATGTCCAGTTTGCTTTTGGAGAAACCTGTTGCAAGCAGCTACTGCTAGCATTTTTTGGCTTCTCCAGAGAGAAGCAAGACATTTGGGTTGATACAATGGGGACTGCAGTCCCAAGAGAAACTAATTCTTTGTTGGACTGCCCTGATGTTTCACAAGGTGAAGAAAATGAGCCAGCAAACATGGCCCTAAGAGTGCCAGCACCAAAGCTGACAAATCTGTCTTCTTGTCTCCCTTCCCTCTGATTCTTTTCTGGAATTAATTTGAGGAAAAACCCTAATTCTGGGTCCTCTGGCAAAGAATACCACAGATAATTGCCCAGAATGGAAGATTCTGCTAGTGCCACATTTCTTTGGCAAGGCAAGAGAAAAACTGGGAAAAGAGGGATAAAGAACAGAACCTGGATGGCTGAAGGGTGCCAAAGCAAGAGCTTTGCGCCAGTTGCCATTCTGCTTGAAATCTGCACTGAGGAGCCCAGCGGTCTCTGCTCCCAGCAAGCTGGCCATGGCTTAGAAGAGTTGGCTGGAGCAGACCCTGGCAGCACAGCTGATGACAGCGAGAACTCGGAGCAGCAGACGGGCCAACAGCCCATTGGTAGAGGTCAGGAATATCTGATCGTGCACACTTCTGCCATTACAGAGCTCTCACTGAACAAATCCATCCATTTCATGCTCCTGTTTTGGAGGATGTTTTAACTGCTTATCAAATCAGTTAGCATCTTTCTAGCCTGGACAGAACAAGAGCCAACAACAGGCACCGGATGCAACTCTACCTCTACAACGTTGAGAGTTGTGACATGATCTATTCAGCCAGGCTATGGCTTTCTAAAGTTACCCCACAGAGTGCCAGCAGTCACCCAGCAACAGCAGCTTCTAAATAAAGAAACCATGTCAAACAAACAAACAAACAAAAAGTAAAATCCCTGCTCTGAACCACACTGCCTTAACTGAAGGGACTCTTTCCACTCCACACACTACACTAACACCAATTTAGGTGAATGAGCAGGCAAACAGTTTCCTGTGAGACAAGCTAAACAGGCTATGGTTTACCAGCTCAATTGCCTGGACAACATCAGGAGTCAAAGTCTGGGGAGCAC
Source organism: Acanthisitta chloris (assembly GCF_000695815.1). NCBI lineage: Eukaryota > Metazoa > Chordata > Aves > Passeriformes > Acanthisittidae > Acanthisitta > Acanthisitta chloris. Next base: position 40,549 of record NW_008686257.1, read on the forward strand.
TTGAAGAGCACAGCAAATAACCCATCTACAAAAATAATCATCGAAAACAGTCATCCACAACATTTTTGCCAATCAGTACTTTGAAAAATGAGCCATCACTTTTTGTGAAGATAATGGATAGGAATTCAATCTATGTCACCACTATGGAAAAAAAAATGTCCCTTGCTTTAGACTACAGGGAATGCTGAGGGCACAGAATTTGGACTCAGTGTGCTGCAGTGTAGAAGTGATCATGGTTAGACAGCGTCATTCTTTTGACCAGAGTGCTGCAGCACTATTTCATGTGTAGGAAGAAAGCCTAGATGAAAAAGATGTTCCAGCAGAATCTTTAAGAAACCTTAATTGGTGCAACCTGAGCGAAACTTCAGGAACAGGGAAGACAGTCAAATGAGTACCCAACAAGGAGAACAAAATATTTACAAACTGAGTGGTAAGCGTTTTGCTTCTTCCAAGTTCCAGATCAACAAAGGAAGCAATGCAATACTGTTCAGAGGTACTTCTGGTAACAGAAACACAATCAGTAACAAAATAATCAGAGAAGATAATGAAGTCATTAACACATTTCTGTATGTTTACAACAGACTATGCTCCTGTGACATTTACTAAACAGTTTTGAAGTACCAAAAGTTTGGCATTCCCCTACACTATACTTGTTCTCATCCCCACAGTCACTAGTCATGGTATTAAAACCACTCAGGTGTATGAGGTAGCTGTGCTCAACAACGGTTACTTGCAAAAAAATAAGGTAAGGCTGCAGAGTAGATTGTCAAGATTATAAATATTAATCTCAACACTGTGTTTATATGGTCAGCAGAGTTAAAAAAGGCTTCAGTCTCTTTTGTTGGAAAGGACTGCAATGGAGAGTATCTACCTGCAATGGAACATGTTCAGGCAATCTTGGTATAGGCACCTGAACTAAAAACCAAATTCCAGATTCGTTCAGATCAGCAGTGCTGTTTGAAGGTCTGACTCAACATGCACTGTGCTTTTCAGCCTTGTGTTTTATGAACACTGCTTTACTTTAGAATAGGGTATGTCCAAAAACTGGAATACCCTCTGAGAGAAGCTTAACTCAGCCACAAGGTAGAAACAGAGAGTATGGACCATGAAAATGCCAATTTCAACCACAACTGATGATCTCAGAACACATGTGATGTTAACTGGTCTAGGCACAGAGATCTCAACTGCTTCCATCCTGCTACATTTCTGGCACCAGCAGACTACCACAAACCACCACTGTACTTAGGGTCAGACTCCAGCTGCTCTCCATGCGTGGACAGAGTGGGCATGGAGAAGAGGGAGATGTGCTTTGACACCCAGGAATAACTGCGTCACCTTGGGAGACTGCATTTCAAGTTTTGCTTCCGATTATAATTATAATTACTTGGTGATGATCACCTCCCCCTTTAGCTTAATTTAAAATGCTTCTGAGTTGGAGAGATGAATGACTGGAATTATCTGGGAAGAGCCAGAGTGAGGGGGGAAGGACATTAAAGAACTTTTGCTCTTACAATTCTTGTCATTGGCAAAAAACCTTAAGAAAATATTGCCAATTAATTTTCCTCACAGTAGTAAGCTTTGTCATTGTAACCTGTAACCAGTTACAACCATAATGTTGCTTGGTCCATCCTAATTGCTGACTGTCGTGACCAAAACATGATCTTAAAACTTTTAGCATAAGAGAGGAGGACAAACATGACAGTGTTTGACGCTGTGACCATGTGTCACTGTTCTTCCTATACCATGTTCTTCCAAGGCATAACAGCTAAATGATATTGGGGCCACCTGCCAGATATATTTAGTCAGAGTTACAGCCAGGTACCCAGTGAGAAGAAGGAATCAAAATAGATGAAGGAAAGTAAACTCTGTTTGGAAGACAACAGCACTGGAGAGGAGTCATGTAAGGATCTTACATTCCCCTGCTGGCTCTCTCCTGTAGATTCTCCTCTTTTCATTTCCACAAAACCAAAATGATTACTGTGAAGGACTAGTCATTATACAAATATTGAAAGCAGAAAGAAACATCATGTATATATCCAAGCAGAGGTGAGGCAGTACCCTGCTCACACCACACACAAAGCCCCTCTTGGGCAGTTTCAGGAATGGTAGAGCTTCCACACTGCCTTTCCACTACCTAGGCTGAGAACAGCCTGGATTACCCAGAATCACAGAGGGAAAATGTCTTCTCATTCAATGCATTCAACAAATGCATTGAAATTCCATAGCCCAAAACACATTGTCATTGCTGACTCTTCCCCAGATGATACCAATATTCCATCTCATGATATCTCACTACTGAGATATCTCTAATGAAAAGTATGGTGAAACCTCTCCGGTAGCATCTGAACCCTAGTTCAGCCATGCCAAACAGAGAATGTCTGGCTTGATGTCTTCTTTCATCACTTTCATTTATCCCATTTTATCAGCTTTCAAGAAGGTGGCTGTCTTTGCCTTCCTCTGAATGAGAGAGATTATTCAAGAACAGGAAATAAAACCAACCGGCAAGAAAGGAGCAGCTGCTCTAACCAAACTGATGATGACAGTGCAACCATCAAAGAGAACTAAGAGATTCCTATTACCTGCCATCTAGCCTGCGCCTCGGGTAGTCACCGTGTTTTAAGTGCATAAGCTTAATTTGTTCTTGCACATACTAGACCACTATGCAGATGAATCTTCAAGTGCAATCAGCTAGTTGATCTACCAAAAACATGCTAGGCCATAAAACCCGTACAGTCAATTTAATCTAAAAAGATATGTTAGATTCTTTCTTCCACAGACCCTTAGTCTTAAAAATAGTCTTTATGCATATGAGAAATCCAATGGTGTTTACAAGAATAATGGTTTGCAGCATTGGGCAATAAAGGCTGAGATTCTCTTTGCAAACAGATAAATATTTGCACACTGGTACTGTGTGGCCATCTACCCAAATATTATCTGTGTGCAGGAGGAACAGAGCACATTTTGCCAGTTGCTTTATTTCACCAGTTGCCAGAACCATAATATCCATTTCCTCTTCTTCCTTTCTAAACTCTACTAGTCCATAAGAGCAAAGCCCACAGTCTGTAGATACTGAGGATAAATAAGTAATGCATGGGGACTTAATACTACAAAACACTTGTACAGCACTTTATATATTCAGAGTGTTGTACAAACGTTAACAAATCAATCCTTACACCAACTTGCAGTATACCTCAGTATTACTTTCCAAATCAGGGCTAAATCTGTTGCTCATGTCTATACCCACTCGTAACTTACGCTACCAAATAAAAACTAACCAGCAGCAATTTTTATCATATTTACTGGCACACCAGCACCTGCTGTCTCAAAAAAGGACTCAATGATAAGAGTTATTGTACAGGTTAAAAGCGCAGAATGTACAGAGCTGCAACAATGTACATGAATAACAGCACCAGTTAAGAGGGTTTTATAATGTTTTTAACATATAAATCTAAACAAATGCTTGTAGAGTTTGAGGATTCACAGAAAAGTCTGAAATTAATCACCACAAACAATGCAGTTCACAACACAGTGACTGCACATTCTGGACATGCTAGTGATGCTTGTGAAACCTATTGGTGGTTTAAAGACTCCAACTGCAATACTGGTAAGGCTACAATACCATCCTCCAAAAACCAATGGCAAAATCAGACTAACTTCATTAACACACAAACTGGCTGCATTGGCATACACCCAGAACAGGGTGATCCCTGTTAATAGACAATATTTAAACCATGGGCTGAACAGAGAGAGAATCCACCCAAACCTGAAAAGGTGCAACTCTTACCACGAAAGTATTGTGAGGAGAGAACAAGGAGCTGGCTGCTGAGGTTTGAAATCAGGATGGCAGCTAATGCTGGGGTTAGCTGCTCAAAGGCTCCATGTGGCCCTGAAGAGGGTGGTGTTTACAGAGCAGCTGGCAGGGTTTATCCGCTCAACTTTCTCCGACCCTGAGAAACAGCCTGGCAGCCTTCTAGCTCTCCTTGTCTCAGATGTACCTTTTTCTTCTTTTATGATCCACAGTCCCAAGAGAGACTTCAGAGAAAATGTTGGCCTCAAGTACTCAAAATACTCAAGAGTTAAGTCTGGCATTTTTAGAATACCTGCGGGTAGTCTGGCAAATCAAGTATCCCACATTCACCCATCTCTAATGATGATTATTATGCACCAACAGCTGTCTCCAGTTCAATGGATGAGGATCTAATTGATCTCATTACCTCCCCCCATATAAAGCAAAGAGTGTTCCTGCTCTGTGGGCTTGGGGATCCTAGGCTGACTGAGGACCTTGTGCTGAAGACCTGGGAGCAGAGTATTTGGTAGTGCTGTTCGTTTGTTTTCAGCTGGTCAAAATCTACAGAAACAAACATCTCGCAATATACTGTATAATATATTACAATGTGGCTTTTGTCTTACTGCTTTAATACTGAAGAGCTCCGATAGCATTCATATGAATATTAATTTTGTAATAAAAAGCAAGAGACTGGTGTATTAGTTATGCGTTCTTTTGTTACTCTTAGTCTTTAATTATTATTATTAATGCTATTATGTCCAATTTCCCCTCACCTCGCTCACCCTGGCAGTCTCTGCTGCGGTGCCCTGTCTCAGGCAGTGAGCTCCTTCTGGAGCCAACAACAATGTTACCCAATTAACCCTCTGGCAGGGTACACTACAGTATATAAACGGTGTTGCTTCCCCTCCTACAAGTCTCTGAACATCATTTCTCCCTGTGACACAGCCAGGGACCCAAACCAATTCCTTGGCTGTGGGTTCCCTGCCCAGCACAGCCAGCCCTGTACATGGTTTGCCACGTGGCAGGTAGAGCTGGGATATTTATGCTCAGGAGCTGGGGTGAGATTACTCTGTATTTCAGATTCTAGAAGTTACATTTCTGGGGGAAAAAAAAAAAAAAAGAAAAAAAAAAGAAAAGCCATTTGTAGAAACAAAAGGCCTGAGTCCACCTCTTTTGGGTGGGTGTAAATCCTCTGTCTTTAATAAAGTTATACCTGATTTATAACTCTATGAGAGGAGATTCTGGCCCATAATATAATATAAAATGCTCAGCTTTCTGCAGTTTGCTTATTCATAAAGATTACTCCACTGTCACTGTGGCAAAGATGCAATGAAAAATACCTATTACTCTGCAGCTTTGCAACTGCCAACTCTCTCTTGTTTTTAAAAGGATACCACTGTTCATTTGGTAGTCTACAGCAGATATATTTTTAACATAAAAACACTATATTTAATTGGTTATGGATCTCAGTTCTTTTAGCACTACTGGAAATCACACAAAAACACATTAGTACAGAGCAATTAGTGCAATGGCAGTAAACAACTAAGGCACTATTAAGCTGTGGGTGATTAAATAGTATTACTTCTTTATTTTTTATGATATTAGACTAAGAGAAGATTTTTAAACATATATTCCTGTTAATATTAATAAGTGATACGAAGAGCAGGTGTCTTTAACTTTAAGGCTATTTTCGTCAGGACACTTTGGTTTATAAGAAAGGTTTTCTTTTAGTGGAAGATTTGTCTCCTTATACAGTGCATCACGCTATTTCTTATCTCACTACACCGGGACATTTCTACAGTAATATTATTTAATGAGAGTTATGAAATCACACACTGTTCCTTCAGAAAATAATACCCGTATCTCTCCCACCAAGGAACAAAGAGCTACCAAACTCCCAAAATAATATGCAATTATTTATATCCGTGCAAAGAACAACCCGAGTACTATTTGACAAATTTACTACAATGGGCTATAACAAACCCTGTGATAAGTTAGCCTGGATGGCAGTAACCTTCAGGCAACATAAAAGACGAGAATCTGACCCAAGGACAGAACCCTTGTGGGTATACCTTTTTAATCTGCCTAGCCCTCACAATCTCTCTGGACTCTGTACTTGTTTATAGATCATCCTCATGGTCTGGCACATCTTTTCCTCGGCATCTGATTAAGTTAACAATGTGCTGCTATTTGCATGCAGATTTGCCAGGCCTTTCTCTACAGCTGCTCCCAAAGACTTGGTCTTTCTCTGTAATGTGATAGCACAGCAGTCAGTAAATGCAATCTTTGTCAAACCCAGGTGTGCTCTTGATTTGGTTCTCATTCGTTCCAAGCAATTTTTCTTTCTGTAGCATTTATAAGGCTCTATTATAGTATAGCCACATCTGGAGCTAAAATTCTTCTATTAATTATATACTTTTACCACTATAAAGACAAATTCAGAGACAGCTACTAACATTTTTGTTGTTGTCCTTATTCTCTTTTTGACAGCCTGTGTTTTATTTCTGCAAAAATTTCATTTTTAAAGCCGCGCTCCTGATTTTTATTTCCATAAAGGCAGTAATGCAAGCATGAAATCTAAATATTTAGTATCTCTAGTCTAAAATCATGCTATCAATAGCAATATAAAGTATTAAGTTTGATATTTTTTTTAATCTTTCAATATTGCTCACACAAATCCAGCATTATAATAATGTGTCTGTCTCATTGAAAGAGTTACAATCTACTTGGGAAAGAGAGTGGTTAAACAAAACCCAAAAAAACTTACTCAGTTCCCTAGTGGACGCTGGTTCACATCACAGAATCACCAAACAATTTGTTCCCTCCACAGTCAAAAAGCAGAACCAAATTTGATCAGCATGGTGACTTAAATGCTGTATTTTCTTTGTGCAATGAGGGTAATTTTTCAAGATCAGGTTTGAAGTAGATTAGTGCAGAAATATGAGCTAAGCCTTCACTCTTATCATCTGAGTATGGATAAAGGATGCATTCACCCAAGAGCACTGCAAGTTATTTTCTAAGAAAAATTTTTCCTACCTCTTTTTTTCCGTGTGTGTGAGTACAGAGATCATGACAATGAAGTAATAAATGGACACGAGCAAACAGGTCTGACAAGTGAATATTCGCTGCACAAATGTACATTTAAGAGGAGCTACTAGAAATCTTGGTTCTTAATTTTAAATCCAATTTATGATCCGAAGGGTAAGGCTTCTCTGCCAGGTAAATACCTGTGTGTCAGAAGAGGTCAGCATGTTTTCAAACTATAGGAGCACTCCAAAGAAATACCAATGCCCTCAAATGAGGAATGATTTCCATCTGACCATATCAGGTGGTCTCCTCCAGCCCTTGGCCAAGTAAGATTAACATGGACATGGTGAGCTGAGATCTTCACTTTAGTACTATTTCTTTTTACAAGCAAGTATAAATGGCAAACTTCTTATTCCTTAATCATTTTTCTTCTGGTTTGCTTTCACTGATTTATTTTTTTACATAGTTGTATTAAAATTTTTAAAAAAAAAAATCTAAGTGTTCCATGTCTGTGCCGCGCAATTCACTGAAGCACTGCTGATTTCTGAACTATTTTTCTTTAATAAAATCACAAATGAAAATACTGAGCTAGCTTTATCCATGGCAAAGAAAATATAGCTGTAATGTTCCTCACGGTGGACTTTTTAAACTGTTCTACTGAGGACAAAGCTTTTATTTATTTATAGCAGATTTTATCTTCCTCGATCACTTATTTCAGATGATTAGTTTGGCCATATATACACACACTCGTTTGCACACACACACACACACACGACATACACACATGCAAAATGGTACAAAGAGCAGCAGACAGACAGAAGCTGTGCAACCAGATTACATCACAGGTTACGATGGAAATAAATAAAAGAAAAATCTCTTTTTGCTTCTATAGCGTGGCATTTTAGTGGTGCTGGTTTGACTTTTGGCCCACACACATATGCCAATGGCAAGGCTAACTCTAGGGACTAACAAAAAAGAATGTGTGTTCACAGCTGTACAGTACACCAATACAGATTACATGTTTTCAGTGTTGCGGCCACAACAGAATGCTAATTAACATACTGGAGTGATGAGAACGGCTGTAAGGGCCTTATTGTTCCATTATTTCATGCAGCCCAGCTGCCTTTGTTTATGTCACTTATCCTCTCGTGCCACAGGTTTTTTACTCCAAAAATACTATCCCAATACAACGTTAATATTTAAAAAACAAAGAGGTGGCAGATTGTCATTTTTGTGTCAGTCTCAAACTGCAGAACTGTTAAGCTGTTCTGGTTCGGTATTTAGAAATAATTTAACAGCCATATTCAGACACTGCCTGCATTCTAACATAATGGCTGAATACTTGAACCAAGCAAATGCATAACTATCCTGACATCACTTATGAGATTTAGATTGGTCAGTTAATGGAAGTCTTTACCAGAATCAATACCATAACAGCTTCTTGAAATGAACGTGATTTTTTACACAGAGTGCTGTGAACAATAAGTACAGAAATATCCTACCTTTGTATACAGCACAAAGGAGCTGGGATTTGAAATTAAGAAGCAATTACAGGTTTTTGCAAAGTAATGTTACAGCTGATTATTAGAAATAAACACATACAAAATAAGCACTTTTTAATAAATAGCTGGAGAATATTAAAATTCCACAATCCTATTATTTCTTTTTTTCCCTACTTTTTTTTTTAAAAAAACAGCCATTTTATCTGCTAGCTTGGTTATCATGTTGCTGTTAAGGATTAATATTGATGATTGTTGCCAACAATGGTTAAATATTGCAGAAAATCACTTTTTATGAGAGAGATGTAGCCCTATCTGACTGTAAGTAATATTAGTTGTGCCTGCTGCTTGGACTTCTGTGATTGATTTATGAAAAAACAATGTTAAATGGCATTAGTATTCTTATTTTTATTACAGTAGTGCCTGAATGTCTCAGCTGATACTGGCCACGTTCAGATGCAGGACCCTGCACTGTAGCTGAAGAGGCAACAACTTCCTAGTACAAACCAGGAGAACAGTTCCTGCCCACAGAAGCTCATGAATTTCAGATCTGATCCCCAAAGAATTTATGTTTCTCAACAGAGAAATCCACCAATGTGGCCCCACTGACTTCTGTCAAACCACACACCAGGCTAAGTTTACTTAGGGGTTTAAAGAAGCTAGTAGGGTTTTATTTAGTGAGTAGCAACAAGTGTGCAAGCTAATGTTAAAAAGCGAAGCAGAGAGGAAAAAAAAAGAACAAACAGCCAAAGAAAACCAGACATCAGTGGTAGGAAGTTCAATGTACTGCTACCTGTTATAAGTCAAAAGTTTCTTTCCCTCATTTGCTTGGTATAAAGAATTAGGAAACATTAATGATAAAGAGTTTTCCAAACAATTTATTCCATCAGTTGCCTGTAATTGCTGTCAGTGCCTGAGCTTGGCTAGAACCCGAAGTGTTAATGGCGCATTTCTTTCTCAAATTAAAAGGGAAAAAAAAATTTAGTTCCAGTTTCACAAGTTTAGCTTTACCAACAAAGGGTGAGAGAGCTAACAACATACTTGTCACCTCAGATTTACCCTGTGAACAGTAAAATCAGAAAGGGTAAGTCTTCCCAAAAAATGTCATCTCCCTAATCAAAGACATACTGTTGTTAATCACAACGCACACCAAAATCCTGAAAACATCCAATTGAGTGAACGAGCCCTAGTTGCTTTTTAATGAGTTTAACTGGTAATCTCAGATAAACGTGGAACTGCTTGAAGTGTCTGTCTTATGCAAGGCAGCAATGAAGGGATTGAATGTTTTCTGCAGCCTACACAGCTTACAACGGTGAACACACCACAGGTGTGGTGCGATCTAATATATAGTAGTTTCTCAGCTATGACCATTCCCCTACTGTGGACAGAACATAGATTTTTTTAACTGGATCCAGGAGCTAGCTAAATTACCCAGCTGCTCTGTGTTTAAGCCCCCAGCTAGTTTATACGCCAATAACAATAAACTTTCTATAACAGCAACCCAGTCTATTACAGAGTTTCTTGCTCAAGCTCAAAGTGGGACACTGTTACTGTTCCTGGACGACACCATGGGATTTGTCCCTTCCTGAAACTGTAAAAACATTATCAAAAGATACACGTTCATGCTTAATTAATGGAGTTCAGTTTTGTTTTCCAATAGGATGATCTGTTAGTTTATGATACAGGCACACAGTATCTCAAGCCTATCAGTTGGGAATGCACAGGGAAGTTGGATATTTTATTTGTGCTTATTTACCACAACCAAGCAACACCTAGTCAACAGCCACGAAATGAAGTACTGACAATGGCCTTTTAATAAGTTCTGTGTGCGACAATCGTAGGTACTAAAAAACTCTCTGGATAATCTGTCGATGCATTTATTTTTTTAAAATAGCATTTAATTCTGACATCAATTAAGTAAAATTGTTTACAGCATGTAATAGGTGTGTTGTTGGAACTGTGACAGTCTGTTCTAAGAATGACAGGTGTTCTACAGAGGTGTGATGGCTTTTACCAGACCAGCCAATATCACTGTGGGGAAAAACCCCAACAAAACAGGCAAGATTTTGGGACCAGAAAATGGACTCATTTCCTCTAAAATGTAGCACTTGTTTCTCTGCAGAGGTATCTGTTGGTTTACTGACACGTTACATTTCTATAAACTTTTCCTGGCTGAAAACACATTATAAAAATAATTGTAAAATTAACACTTAACAAAATAAAACCCAACAAAGCCCTAAAGCTTACACTGTGACTTCCTTGAAGACTGGGAAAAAAAGCCTGCCATGACTGAACTGTACCCATGGCTTCGTAACTTTTGGTAAACTACTTCCTTCAATCTTAGTTTATGAAATTCTCCTGAAATTAACTTGTTGCAGCTTAGGCCGATACAAATAACAGCAACAAGGCACTAAACCACTAATAAACTGATTACAAGGTCACATAAATGGATATGTATATAGCTGCTGGGCACAGTGCATAACTAACTTCAGGTGCAGACCATAAAATACAGCAGCTATGTAAGCACAGGCAAACACCCAAAAAATCCCAGTTGTCACTTTTCAAAATGGTGTAAGCACAGGCAAACACCAAAAAAATCCCAGTTGTCACTTTTCAAAAATATATATCCTTTCTATATTGAATCAGGCATGTAACTTAAAAGTATTCCCATCCTAATTGCAGACTTCAAATTGCCTTTAGAGCTGCATTTATAAAAGGATTTTTAACAGTGACTCCAACTCTGCAAGAAAATGTTACCAGTGTACGTAGGAGCTGCAACTCTCCTATGTCATTTATCTACATCATATACATCACTCTACGAACACATTTTCAAAATAACCCTCAAAAAAAGGGGTTCTCTTGTTTTCACAGTCATTCCCAGACAATCCTCAGTAAGAAACAGACTGAGCTTGAAAATCCTCACTTGCAGACAAACCAGTCCAGGCACTATATAGCTGTCACAAGGCTGACAGCTTGTTCCATGGAGGAGATCATACCTTCCCCACAGGAAATCCCATGGGAAAGGCTGAAACAAAAGATATCCTGGTGTGATCCATCCAACTGAGCAGGGCAGCAGTTGCCTTCTGCTGAGAGGACTAACCTGGCCTATCCTACTGAACCCTGTCCCAGCCTGTCTCTCTCCAAAACACTGCTGAAAGACCTCCACACCTTGCTCTGTGCCATCACATGCCACACAGAGCTGTGAGTTTGGTCTGGGATGAACTAGTGACTTCAGTTGTATGTGTAGCCATGGAGCAGGAAAACAGTAGTGACATGGCACAGTGGAACTCCACTGGAAAATGCACTCTCCAGCTACAACCTAACACAAGGGCCCTCTCCTCACCAGCAAAATTCCTAGCTGCTCTACCAGGGAAGCAGACAGCAAGTCAAGGACATCTGCACAGGGGCTTTGTGCTTCCACACAAACTCTAATCCAATTATAGCCATGATTTCATGGATCCTTAAGAGGCTCCAAGTAAAAGATGTCTTAAGACTTGAGCTGCGTTCCTTTTTTCCTGGTCTTCGTTGACCAGAAGGTGATGATTTGCAGCTTCCCATAGTTCACAACCCACCCATCCCTACCTGCCAGCCTCTCCTCCTTCCCTCACAGTGCTCCATCATCAATCAGTTCTTCAGATGCTTGCCAGAGATCTGCTTTGTTCCACATCCAATTCCAACTGGCTGTACATAATAAGAATTTCATTCCCATGCCTGTGCTTTTCACCTGGGAAATTGAATCCTTCATGCCATTAGACCTTCTATATTGTCCTCAAACTGTATGGAAAAGCTTCCACAGTAGTCCAGAAAAAGGAAGCCTGCTACAGAAGTTGGGACCTTGATCTGCAAGAAGCAGCTTTCCCACATCAGAATTCCCCTTCTCTGAGAAAAAAATAAGAGCAGTTGTGTTTCAGTTATTTACGCAAAAACCAGGATTTCCAGGCTTAAAAATTATGTCAGAGAATAAGGCATTCCCTTGGTCTTACAAAATCCTCAGGCCAAGGGAATCTTTGGGCTGGATTCTGTAGATGAAGAAGCATTATTCTGACAAAGTTTACCATCCCCTAAATGTCTCTTGGTAGGCAAGTGCTTTCCACACTGAAACAGGGAATGAGATGGTTTCATCTTTTCTTTGTTAAGTTCTGCTTAAGTTGTTTGATGTTTTTTTCCTTTTAAAGTTTTACTTAAATGTGGTTTGTTGTTCTTTCCTTTTAAAGTTTTACTTAAATGTGGGGTTCAAGAGAACCTAAAATTCTGCATAAGTCCAGTGCTCTTGGCAAAAACTCATGAATACTACACTGCTGAACTGACACGGCTGTAGCTCAGCCATTGATGTCCAAAGCCACATTCCCTTCAGCCAACCAAGTTTTTTTCCAGTGCTCACAGCACACCCAAAGCATGCACTATTAATCAACTAATGTAGACCATGTTGTTCCTTATTATATTACAGACACTGGATTTGGGTGTTTGGTGGCATGATCTTACTGCTTTGGAGGAATATTTTTAAAGAAAATGCTGCTTCAGTCGGAGTGGATTTGTGAACTGCCCAGCATAAAATACACATCAGCCTTCTAAATCAACCAGCTAGCATCACCACAAAGCTGTCACTTAATGTATATGAAGTTATACTTTCAAACATTCAGACATAGCTGAGCGCTCAAAATCCCTTATTTGAAGAACAACCAAATAATAAGAAATAATAATTATAGCAATAACTGCTTAGTATTTGTATGATAAAAGTGCTGAAAAGACATTAACTAATTAGTGCTCACAACACCCATGTGAGGCAGAAAAGTATCATTATCCACATGCTACAGATGGAAAACTGACAATGTGGAGTTACCTGCTTTCTGAGACATGCATGAGGAGATAATCACCTAATGAAATTCATCAAAAACCCTATGGGGAAAGCACCAGTGGAATGGTGAGCTCTGGTGCAGTGAGTGCATCATGGAGAGCAGCATCATGGAGAGGTGTGGGACAGACACGTGTTCCTTGCATCTAATCTAGAAGCTGTGCAGAGAGGAGACAGCTGCACAGATCATTAAAGGCAGCTTGATTACTTGAGCTTGACACCTTTTTTTTCCTAGAACATCCCTCACAGTGATGGGGTTGTACAGTCAGGCTCAGAAGCCAAGTGGGTTTTGCAGGAGGAAGACACCTGGGCTGAACCCTACCAAATATACAGGGTTTGCAGCATTACCCTTGACCACATACTTAAGACTCCAATAAAACCCCTGGGGTTTGCTACCCTTTCCATGCATCTCTTTTTGGAGTCAGGCTGTGTTTCTTGCCCATGCTATATTCTGACAATGGCTCACTTAGTGTTGTTTTGGGGTTTTTTTTTTCTGTAAGGCTGTTTGCTCAGTTCTGTATAACCAAGAGGTTTGGGTGACTTGCATAAAGCATGGATAAAACTACTGCTACCAATCACAGTCAGAGGCTGATCAAAGCCAACATTCATTAACTTTGAACACAAAATTGTCTGAATCCATCAGTAACTGCAATGGTGCCTAATTAGAGAAGGCATCGCCTATTTCAAAAGCCATGCTATCTAGCTGGACCATTGAGCAGTAGAGAAAAGTAAAGAGTAGCAAAATCCCATATGAAGGAATTAAAAAAGCACAGTGATTTCACTCTTTATGCATGGTCCGAGTTATTATCTCAAACAGTGACATCGATAATAGAGGCCTTTATTTAGATAGTGCTGAGCTTCAGCAATTCCTATTCACTTTAGGTGGAATTGAGGGTGCTCAGCAGGACTGAAAAAAACACTGACCAGATAAACATTGTAGTGTGTGGTCCAGGAAGCTGGAGAGTGCCTGGAGAAAAAGGAAGAACCATAATTAAATACAAACCTAATGGAACACGGACAGCCAGGATCCTGTGTTCTCCCCGGTAGCACTTTTACCAGAGTGAAATGGAGCAACAATAATCTAAGCTTTATTCCATCTAGTCCTCCTTCCACATAAATAGCCTAGGAAAAATAACAGTGAGGCTATCAGTGCCAGGAAAAAAACTGCACTGAGAGAAACCTAAACAAAAGTTTGATTTCAAATTGGAAATTAAGAGATACTCAGAACCATTTCTCCCATAGATTCATTGATACAAATCATTTTTTTTTTGCTCTATGTCACTCCTG
>NW_008686257.1:60000-62500 GCF_000695815.1 Acanthisitta chloris
TGGACCATGCAAAGGTCCTGGAAGTATCCTGTTCAGATACAGTTCAGCAGCACATTGCAAGATATACACACACCCTTAAAACTGATTCTTGAAAATAGAATCAAATTCTAATGTACTTCACATATATTTCTGAAGCACAGAAATCACACTCAATCTAAATGAGCCCTATATGACGGCTGTGAATTTATAAATGACACCACACATCAATAAACTAAACACTTAAGTAGTAATTTAAAAGATAGAATGCATTTCCAAATTTTAGAAATAAATCCAGTAAGTTCGATTATATTACACATTAACAATATAAATATTTTAATATACTGTAAAATGCAGGTGTTCAATGACTCATGTTAGGTTTGTGTGCTGTGGACAACTGTCTTAACAACAACGTTTATATGGTCATAACTAAGTTTTTAATTTAACACCCCATTAAGATGAGGTGAGAGGATTCACACCTCTGTCAGCACTATTGTTGCAAGTCCATCTCCATCTGGGTGCAGAGTCAACAAGGCACCACTCCCCCGATTTACAGTGCAGACACCTTGGAGGAATGAACCTCTGCTTCTCTTCCCCCATGCACATACCTTGAAAATGCAGGTGTGCAAATCTGGGTTTGTTAATGGCATGTTAACACTCACTCACATGCTGTAAATACTGAACTGAATACAATAATGGCATTTTCACTAGCTGGAGACATTTCTGGAGAGTGAATCTCAGCTTCCTACTACACATTTGAATAAAGAAAGATATACTAAGTTAGAGACAAAGGGTTTTTTTGAAACTAAGGCAGTAAGTCTGACATTTTGCCAAAACAAAATACATATGCATGTACAGTGAAATTCCACCCACAGTTGGATTAATACCCGTGGATTTCTCACTGTTTCACTCTGCCATCAAACCTTTCCAGTTTGAAGGTAGCAGTGAGTATTCAACATAACACAGAATGTCTCAGAAACTTCAGAGCAAAGACAAAACCTCCACAATGAAGACAGTTCTGGGAGATGCAGAACAACTTCCACTCACATAGCTGTCAGTGAGAGCTGTGGATATCCAACACCTATCCTGACCAGGCCTCCAGGCAGGACTCTCCTGCACTGAGGATAAACTCTACTCCATTCCTGCCACTGGCAGAGATGGAGAAACACCCATAATGAGCTGCCTTCAGCTGCAGCTCTGAAAGGCAGAGAATTAAGGATGGGCATCCACCATGCACAGCGAAATCCTGCTCAGCACAGGCTCCTCGTGCACCAGTGGACACAAAGCCCAGAGGTGCCAGTGTCACCTCTATTTTCTAGTGTCCATTCTGGGCTAAAGGCCCAACACTTTCCACACTCAAAGGACAACAGTTATGGGGAATGCTGCCAGACAGCCAGGAGAAGGGGCCTAACCCCTCCCTGTTCCTACAGCTCTCCGTTCAGCTGCTCTACCATGGACCATGAGAATTTTGTCTGCTGCAGAACGTGAGGAATTTGTCTCCTGTACTAATTTAGCCCCTTCCAAATGTAGAAACTTCAGAGCATCAGCAGTGCACAGGTGATGGCTCTATTCAGAAGAATACTGGATTTTGCTTCTTCTCCTGGGTCTCTATTGTTGAGTAGCTTGTTACTGAATCAGGCACTTATTGTATGTACAGACTACTTAAACAAGAAGGTCAATTTTGTTTCAAACCTATATGAATATGGTTCTGGGACTGAATTAACTACTGATTGAAAAGTTACATGTTTTCAGCTAGCTAATCATATTTTATTTCACTGCATGCAGACAGGAGTGCAATGAAATTAGCTGTTTGTACATTTTGGAAAATGTTTTAACTTCAAGACTATTGAAAAAAAAAAAGGAAAAAATTAAAAGTATGTTCAGGTGAGATTGCTAGGGTAAAAGTAACCAGGTGATAATTGACCACAGCTCAACAGACATTAAGTTGATTTCTCCTGAATTTTGACTATGCTTTTCCTTCCCTCAAAGTGTGATCACCCTTCCTCCATCAAGAATTTCAGATTTTAAGCACAGCCTAGCGTATCATAGCGTAAAAACAATCCCAGAGAACTAATGTTGCATGTGCTTACCCAGTACTGAAATACAAATGCAAATGCTTTAGCAAGCTCTTCTCACACCAACTCACTGGTAAGAATAGGCACAGTAACACTACTACTTTTTAATGTAGAGAAGACATGACATTTTACATAATTTTGGCCAAAATAGATATTACCAGATCATATTTGTCTATAGCAGTTGAATCCTACTTCAAGATAGGTACTTTGTATCCTGAAAACATCTAATTAATCCAGAACTACTGTTTTCTTATGACAGTCATAGCTGCAAAAGGGTATCCAGGATTATGAAACATTTGGCAGTGGGAGGGGGAGGAGAGTGGTACTTTCACAATCCCTTATTGTTCTATCATATCTAATCCTCAGTACTAGTGCCCATAATGATTCCCAACTGGTAGATGAACTACTTTGAACATCCCTGAAGCAGAATTGCTACCCACTAATGTATC
>NW_008686258.1:0-34934 GCF_000695815.1 Acanthisitta chloris
AAATCTGTTTGTGGCTCTTCCTGCTAATGCTAAGGGTACATTCCTCCCCATTACAACAGCATTTGCACATTTATAGGAGGAATAAAGAAGGGGGAAAAAAAGATGCATGATACGTGCAGAGGAGCCTTTCCTCTGCCATCCAGAGAAAGAAGAACTAAAAGGATTATAAAAGTTCAGATTAAAATGATATAAAATCTAGCATTTGGCTCCAACACTAGTGCCTTGGTCCTCTGTAGCTAATCTGTATGCACTCTGTGACCTCCTCGCAGCGAACCCTGCTAAATATATTATTCCCACGGGGGCTTTCACTGCTGCTTGGTGTCAGAAATCAATATGTATGAGGCGCGTGGATGGGAATTTCTAATAGATCTGCCTGGCCCTGTGCTGCTTTTCAATATCTGCCTTGGACTATTAGTGCCGGCTCGGTGCCTGTGAAATAACCGAGATAATCTTTTAAGGTGCACTGTTAAGGTGGAACCTAAATGTTGCTGTTTCAATTAAAACAAAATACATATATATATTCATAAATCAGTCAGCACTGTGCGTAACCTTGTGTGTAGCCCGATTATAAACAATGATGGGGATTAAAGTATTAGGGCGAGTATGCTAATGTCTAGATTTCTGAGGAAGAGCTTTAGTTTCTTTCTTATTTTTTTTATTAATGGAAAATTGCATAGATTCACGGGGGGGAGGGGGAGGAATTAAAAGTGGAGGGAGTGAGGGATGGCACATTGTCTGTGCAATCACCTCCATGCTGGCGGAGTGGTGGAGGTGAAAGAGCGAGATCGCTCTATTACTGCAGATAATGCACCCATTTTACCTAAGCCACACCAGACCGAGGGTCTGCAATGCTCTCCATTTTAGACTGGTTTGTGCACATTGGAATTATTGCCTGAGTGATCCTGAGTGGGTTGGGGTGGGAGGGGGGGGCTGTTTGGGGGTTTTTTTTGATGGTAGAGGAGGCTTTTTTAGTTATTGTGTAATTGCACCAGGTTGTTGTTTTCCCTTGCTCTTTCGAAGGTGCTGGAGGTGCAGGAGAGTGCAGGTTGATGGGTGTTCTCCCACAGACTCCCACACCCAGGGCAGTGTGTCCCCCCATGCAGGCAGGCAGCAGAGCAAGGCTCAGGTCTGAGAGCTGGCTATGAGGAAGGCTGCATCCTGCTCTGCTCTTTCATTCTCCTTCTCACTCTTTGTTTTCAGTTGAATGCACAGAGGAAGCTGTCTCAGCTCAGTGCACAGAGGTGCAGCATATAAAAGCAATAACTTGCTAAAGGACCTCTCGCTCTCCCTTTTTTTCCCCGTTTTATTAGGGGAAAGGTAATCACTAATCCATGCATATGCTCCCCCAGCTTTACAGGCAGCCAGGCTGAGTTCAGCCCTGTGCTGGAGATGACAAGTGGAGAGTCACCACCCCAGAGGATCCGTTTTAGCCATGTTTAGCTCCGCTGCCCTTGTGAGGTTGTCACCCTATCAGAGGTTGAAGAACTGGCATGCAGCCCTGGTATTTTTCTTTCCCCCACTCTTCTCCCTGCACACTTCACTTAGCACGGCCCAATCCACCTGACAACTCTCTGAAATGCCCTCGACTGGTTGTTTGGCCTGAGCTGGAGGCAGGGGAGGGGTGGGACAACAGCCCACCCTTAAGGATGTCGGTTCGGGGAGAAGCACAGGGAGAAATCTCTAACCTAGGAGTGCTCACATAGTGTCAATCCTGTCCATCAGGATCCGGGGAGAAACACAGGGAGAAATCTCTAACGTAGGAGTGCTCACATAGTGTCAATCCTGTCCATCAGGATAAAAGCAAAAGGCTCCGAAAGGAGGTTTTACACATTCGAATTTCACTGCAACCCCTTGAAACGAGGAGAAGATGGAATGGGATCTGTTTGGTTCTGTTTTATGTAATAACTGTGCTTTTCTCTGCAGGTGCCGTGACCCCACAGGACGCAGCCCTGCTCCCAGAAACAAAAACCCATCAACGTTACCTGAGAAATATGAACATGGCTATTCAGACACTTGTCTGGGTCTGTTTCAGCCAAGCTCCTTCTGGTTAAGTACTAGTGTCGTGCACAGCCACAAAGTTTAAAAAAAATAAAAAAAAAAAAAAAGAAAACAAAAGAAGCAAATACTGTGTGGTTTTTGGGGTTGGTTTTGGGTTGGTTTTGTTGTTTTTTTTCCCTTGTACTCAGCCATAAATAAGCCACAAATCCGTCTGGTCCCTGAAAAATTTCACTTGAATATACTTCTGCCCCACGCACTGTATATAAATAGATCAGAGCTGTACAGATCAATTCTAGATTTAAAAATTCACCTGCAAAGATTGCAGGTATTTACACTTAGGGAGCAACTTGCCAGCAGCTCCTGTGGAAAACAGGACCCAGGTCCCCGTCCAGCGCAGAAGTAACAATGCTGACAGCCATGGGTACCAAATTCCAGGGGTGTAGTTTGGATTAACTATCCCCTGCATCTGGAAAAATGCAAATGTTTATAAAGGGCTCCACCGTTGCCGGTTGTTTTATCCCGGATGCCGAGAGCCAGCTCGCTCACAGCCTCAGCTCCTCATGTTATTTGTAATACAAACACTTCTAATCTAAGGAATGCAATTCCCAACAGTTTAATAGGGCTGAAGTTCCCTTCCCGCCTCCCCTTTCTCAACCCATCAATTAGGTAGGTATATGTGAAAACAAACAACCTATGTGTTTTCTGAATCTCTAAGGAGGTGTAATGGTGCGAAGTGCTGGTAACATGTTTTTACAGTCGGAAAAAGAGGAGCAGAGTGGGTCTTTGTGAACTGAAGACTTACTTGGTTTATCCAGGAATGCTGAAAAAGAGCAGCTTTCAGCAGTGTAGGCAGGGCAGGAGAAGGAGAGGACATGGGAAGGATTTGCATGCATGTCACAGCCTCTCAGGATGGCCATAGTGTTGCCATCAGCAGGAGAGGTGGGAATGAAACCCAGAACCTAATCCTGATGCCCCAAATGGGGCAGGCATCAAGCCAGAGCCTGGATGTGGAAATCCCTCATCTTTGTTTTTCTGATCCATTTATTCTCCTGTCTTTTTGGCAGCAGAGTAGGTCAGGTCATGGGATTACAGTCCACAGCTGATGGTCACTTTTAGTTTGTATTGCTTCAGTCTGTGCTGACCACAAGAGCTCAACTACAGACCTGAGTCCATATTCAAACAATCTGATTTCTTTAATTAATTTTAAAAATCCACACTCATACCTATGTTTCAGAGAGGTTGCACACTTCCAGTTTTCAAAGAAGCCTCCAAAGCAATGACAACCCATGTGGGACACAGCTGATGGTCACTTTTAGTTTGTATTGCTTCAGTCTGTGCTGACCACAAGAGCTCAACTACAGACCTGAGTCCATATTCAAACAATCTGATTTCTTTAATTAATTTTAAAAATCCACACTCATACCTATGTTTCAGAGAGGTTGCACACTTCCAGTTTTCAAAGAAGCCTCCAAAGCAATGACAACCCATGTGGGACTCCAATAAACCAGTGAGCAACATATGAAGTATCCACTGGTCTTCTGAGTAACTCTCGTGGTGTAAAATATCACCAAGGTATGCATGTATGCACGTATCAAAATGGCATGTAAGTCATTACTGACAAAACCACTTGAGCTGTTACAGGGAGCAGCCTGCAGCAGGTGGACCAGCTGCTTCTCACTCTTGCCACAGTCCCACACTGTGTTTGTGCCATTGCAGCACCCAGACCAACACCCACCTAGGCAGAGTGCTGCTTTGTCTGACCTTTTGCCATGACCTCTGCCTTATTGCCTCACAGCCCACATTTGCAAAGATGGGATTTGACAAGAAGTGTCATGTCCCTTCCATCCTAAAGGCAAATAAATGTCCCTTTCCATCACGGCTGTCACCCACCACTGATGGCTGAGCGACACCCCAGCCCAGCAAATTACTCCTACCCCAGTTGCTGCCAGCATCAGAAATGCAGTTGACTTGGAGACATTCCTGGAGAAAGGCAGAACCAGAAGTGAGCCCAGACTACAGGTTCATCCTGTTAATACTCACATGCAATGTAGATACCATTGGCACCCAAACAGAAAAATCACTTTTCCAGTAAGCATGACCTTTAGGAAGTTGGGCATTATACAGCTGTGTTGTTAAGGGAAACATGGTTAAATTGACTCAGTAGAAACTGGCTGGTGGCTCCACTTGTGCTCTGTCTCCACACAGGTTGATAGTGCAACACCAGGAACAGTTGATGTCCCCTTGCCCTGCACAGAGGAGCAGAGGCACATTGCTGCCTGCAGCACGGCTGGCAACCACAGCAGCTGGTGCCCAAGGATCTGGGAAGGGAGTGACAGAGTGGTGCTGGTCTGCAACAGTGGCCTGTGCAAAGACAGAATGCTTGTTTGGATCAATATCTGGCAATGAAGCTGGAGGTCAAGCCCATGGTACAAACGAGGCAGCCACCACCCAGAAGCAACCCCCATCCATTGCAGCACAGCTTTGGGCTTTCTTTGCATGCTCTGGGGAAAGAGGCTGCCACTGCCTGGTCCAGGTTGAGGTTCTTTTTTCCACCCTGTCACAGAGAGTCCCCACCACATCACTTGGACACCACCGCAGCTCTGTGAATTCCTCCTGTGGTGCCCTTACCTAGCTGCTGCCTACACCTCTGTGGGTAATGTGCCAAAGTAAAAATGGACTTGAGAGCTGGTTTTGGCAGGTGTTTGTGAGAGTAGGAATGAAGGAAAAATGTCACCCAAACCTGAAACAGAGAGCCCAGAGCAGCACCAGGCAGTGCAGAGCCTTGGAGTCAGTGCAGCCATTGAGTCACACCACAGCACTGGAGCAGGGTGTCCCTGCAACGCATTTCCCAGAGGTGTGTCCAGATACCCTATAGTGCCAGGCTCCTCAGACACTGGGAAGAGCTATGAAGAGCAACTGCACCTCTTGAGGGGCCAGGGAGAGGTGGATGCTCTGCTGCAGCAAAGGTGGAGAGCCCAGTTAGGGCCGTGGGCAGGGTCAAGAGCACAGGTGCATGGCCATGCACCCAGCACCACATGCTCACCTTCTCTGTATGCACCCAGACAGTATCTGTTGGGCTTTTTTCCTCTCCCATTTCTTTTCCTTGCGGTGCTGCCACCTTCCTCTGATGAAAGGATGGGGCTTCGACTGGCAGCACATTTCCAGGCACAGCCAGCGATGCCTGCATGCATTCAGCTAGGGCTGCACTCAGGGATTTTTAGTACCTGGCTACTACCCTAAAGCTGTGATGCCTTTTTTGCAGGGGTGAGTTTTAAGCAGTGTTTCAGCACTCTTCTCTGGCTAAAGCACCCTCACCAAAAGCTCTCTATCCCTGCCAAGGCTTTGCTGAGTGCCCTGGCAGCACTTGTGATCCTGACCCAGCCCCGGGTTCCCCATTAAGAACCTCCTGGGGCAGCTCTCCCCCGTGGCAGAACCCCAGGGTGAGGGGCAGCAGGAACCGCAGGCACCGCTGGGTTGAGCCTGGGCTTCCCCTGCTCCTGGGCCTCTCGGGAGGCAAAGCAATTCATCTCAGCCCTTCCCCGCAAATCACTCCTGTGATCGACCACACAAGGCGATCCTGCCATTCAGGCTGAACCCTGGCCGTGTATTATCCAGCCGGCGAATCCCGCTGAGCCTGGCAGCTCAGCCCTGCTCCCGCAGCTCGCACTGCCTCCCAGAAGGCATCTCCCAAGAGCTCTCATTTTAGCAAAAGCAAAACTCCGTCCCGTGGAAAGGAGGAAAAATTTTATGTCTCCCATCTCCCCCCAAAAATTATGAGCACACCCAAAAAGGTGGCAGCACCCAAAAAGGTGGCAGTTTACTTGCATTTACTCCAGTGCAGCCCCAGCTGCCCCAGCCGAAGCAGCCTGAGAAGGAGATTTCTGCATTGCTGCAATATTAGCACATGGATTTCCAGGGAGAGCAAGGCCAGACCTGATGCAATTGCTCAGCTGCACTAATCAAGGTCTAACTTTTTCTTGGCCTTCCCTGTTTTCCTCCCCATAATGAAATGGGGATTGTGGGGCCATTTCAGTGGCAAGGGCAGGAAGGGAAGGGGAAGGAGGGAAGAGGAAGGGAAAAAAGTGGGAACAGAGCCAAATTGCACAGCATATCTTTTAAGAAGTAAAATGTAGAGTCAGAATAACAAACCTAATCTCCAGCCCAGCACTGCCTGTTAACACTCACATGTCCACACAGACAACAAGCAAATGCAAAAGCTCTGGGACACGGTGACACTGACAGGTCCAACAGCAGAGATGGTCTTTGGGCTGTGCCTGGTGTGCTTGGGCTGGCTGGGATGCATGCAGAGAATCAGCTGCAGGTGTACCTGCAAGCATGTGCATCAGCATGTGCTCACATGGGTATCTCCTGCCCCTGCTCCTATGCCTGGAGGTGTCCCCAGCCCTAAGCTCCAGGAGCAGAGAAGCTCCACGTGTACAGACCAGGACAGCCCTGTACCTCCCAGCAGTGCAGCTGCTGCCCTTCCCAAGCAAGCCAGGAGCCAGCCAGCTGCGTTTGGTGACCCTGTAAGGCAGTCCTCATTGGCATGTTTCAGGCCAAAGGAGCACTTTCTTCTTTCAGCCATGTGGGCTGCACCAGGAATGCTCAGCTCTTGTGGTTCCACAGGTGAGAGCAGCATTACCGATGCCGGCAGCTCTTTCACTGCCTCCTCCCCAGTTCCTGGCAGAGGTTTTGGCACAGCCTTGAGCAACCTGCCACCCATTTTCCACAGCCATTGGCAGCTCTGGTACCCAGCTCAGCCATGTTCTATGGTAATATGGCAGGGGTAACATTAGGCACAGGAATGTCCCTGGTAGGGTCAGACAAGGAGTGGCTTTGCTCCCTGAGACAATCCTATCCAGCAAAAATGGCAAAAGCACAAGTGATAACAACAGTGTTCAAGGGAAAGGCATTGGAAACAGGGAATTCAAAAGACAAACTTCATGTTCTGGGCTAAAAAAGCAAACAAAGCATTTGCCAGTGCAAGTTTTCCATCCCCATTTCCCACAGATGAAGTCTGCCTCTCCCCAGCTGCCTCCCCACTCATCTGCAAGCAGAAGCAGGGGAAAGCAAGCAATGCTCTGCATTTAGAGTAATCTAAGAAAAATGCCAACCTGCCACAGCTGCCAGGGTTGCTTTTGCATGGCTCTGAATTCCAGGCTATTCCACTGCAATGCTTAGAGGCTTAAGGACCACTGAGGCTTGGTAAGATTGGTGCACTGACTGGGGCAAGCAGAAATGCTCGTCCAGCAGCAATGGCCAAATGCAGCATCCTCAGGTGCTCAAAGCCACATGAGTTTTGTCCCCTCCATCTGCAGAGGGGCAGACCCCAATTCTGCAGGTGTGGTAATGGCAGCAGAAGGCACTTGGAAGCAAAAAATAATTGGGGGGAATAGCAAGAAAAAAAATCTCCCTTTGGTACAACAGACACCAGTAACTCCAACATTCACTCTGTTTAAGGGGAAGATATTTGAAGGAGCAGCAACAACCAACAGAAGCAAGAACCATAGTGCTGTACATCCCACACCTCATGCAGATTACTGCCAAATTGGTGGGAAGGTGACACATTGCAGGGAAAAACAACAACAACTTAAAAATAATAATTAATGAATTATTACTGACAATTGGAAAAAAAACACTCCCAGTCACATACAAATGAACGTTGGCTTCTGGAGTTTCTAGTGATAATAAATATTTAAACACCTCCCTTGTTTTAACATAAAGCAGAAGAGAAAAGCAGCAACCACGGTGGGAGTGGTGATGTGTCAGCACAGCAGCATAGAGTGTCGGCTCAAAACACAGTGGTGGTTTGTGCCCAGTTGACAGGGAGCAGGGAGAGAGGCCACGGCACACCCTGGCGTGACTCTGCTAGGGCACCACCATCACCCCTGGCACATTTCTTTAAACAGCCATCCTGGATATAACCTGCCTGTGTACATAGCACACTGGGGCAGGAAGGTGCTAAGCTAGGTTGCTGGCTCTTTTCAGAGGAGCATGAGACAGAAACCATAGCAAAAGCCCCTACAGTGCATGTGCCAGCACAGCGTCTCCTCTGCTTGCTCCCTGGGGCACAATTTGGCAACCATGGGGAGCTGTTTGCCTGGGGCTGCCACAGACATCTGCTTTCCTTGCCCAGCAGCCATGCTTTCCATCATACAAGTGGTATTTTATGCTAAGGGGATGCCCACCCAAAAAGCACTGCCCTACCTCAGCTGCCTTCAGCCTTGCTGGCAGAGAAGCAGTGCTGCAGAATTAATGCCCATGTCACTCCCTCCTTTAGTCCAAGCAAAGCAGGTGGCAACACCTGCAGTTCATGTCACTTGAAGTGTCTATTGCAAGGTCCCATCTTTGGTGGTTCATAGCTTTATTCAGACCTTTAATCCTGCAGGCTGAAAGCTTCCAGGCAAGGCATTTGCCTCCAGCTTGGTGTCTGCCTTGAGCTCAGTGTGCTTTCAAATTCCTAGCAAAATCAAATCAGCTGTTTCCATGAAAATAATTAGGGAAAAAACTAGCTAAGTCCTGGCTTATTTTAACCTCTTTTCCAGAGCCCTAATTGTGGCTGGAGATCAAGCCCATGTCTTACACTCTGTCCCTTAGAAGTCACCCTAGATTTTGTCAGCACCAATATTTTAGGGCAGAAGTAACCTACAAATTCACTGCTACCATTGTAATCTGCATCATCTGCCTGACTGTGCCATGCTGAGAATGTAAAAGGTTCAGCATTAACTCCTTCAGGCCAACATCTGCTGCCACTTCCCCATGGAATCTGCTGGCACGGGCAAAAGAGGAGCAGCCCCAACACTTGCTGGGACAGCACTCCACACATCAAGCACCCTACCTACCATGCAAGTGTTCCAGCCTCCAGGAGCTCAAGCCTCTGCACAGCTGCAGCCCTGTCACCTTCCTGGAACACAAGCACAGAGCTGGGGACCTGCAGGCAGAAGCCACAGCAGCTTCTGGATGTAACCTTCCTCTAGGGAAGAGAGGAGTTAAAGGAAGGAAATACAGGGGAAGGGGTAACAAAGAAAGAGAAAGAAAGAGTGAGCAAGTGAGCTTTTTTCCCTGTCTGGCTTGGGGAACTGCAGTTTTCCCTGGCTTTTCTTCTTTCAGCTGCTACAGTTCTAGCTTATTGGAGTAAGATGTGCTGGGTCACAACAGGGAAAAAACTCCAGTCAGCTAATAATCCTGCTCGTGCTTCATCTTTGTTGTGAGACTGCCTTGGGATTATCCCAATCTTGTAAAAGTCCCTCTTTCCAGCAGAACTAGAAAATGAAAGGCTGGGGCCAGACCAGTGCACTGCAAAGATCCCTGTCTAGGACAGCTGTGCCACTGGCAGGGTCAGAGTGTACAGAGGTTGGCTCCTGTCTAGTCCAGCTGCCCTAGTTAGACTAGGTTCACTCTAGTTCAGCGATATTTGATCTCACTACTTGCATTCAAGGCCTGAAAGTTGACAAAATATTAGCCCTCCATCTGCTCTCAAATTCCTGTATGCTCTTTGGTGAGATCAAGATCACATGTGTGCCCTGGGCCTCCAGTGGACTGAAAAATACAATCTTTATGCATGATGTTTGTGACACACATCAGATTGACATATGGAAAGGATGTTACATTGGAGGGTTACGTATAGTTGTGTGCCAACATCAAGTCAACCTATATGTAGCCTTGCTGCCTCTCCATGCAGAAAGTGCTATTCCATCCCAATGGCCTCCTTGAAGAGACCGTGTAAAAGGTTATCAATTACTGCCAGCTTACTTATCTACTGAGATGCTTTAAACATCTATGGCATGAGAATTCATGCTCCTTCTGTTTACTACATTTAGTATCAGTATTTCCAAGCTGTTTAAGTTTGAGCTAACCAGCTAAACCCAAAAATACTCCACCACCTGCAGAGTTATTTCTGACTGGACATTTGCCGTGCATTTCAGGTTAGGGAGTGTCAGACCCCAGGAGTGTGAGAAGATGCTGGTCCTGGACCTCTGTCTGCTAAGAGGTTGCCTGCCTGTGCACACTCCAGCTGTGCCCTGCACTGACACACAGCCTGCAATGACCATCACTGGGCTAGAGCAAGTGAGCCATACTGGAGGCAAATGCTCTGCTTAATTGGTCTCAGCTGGAAGCTGCTCTGTGCATGTCAGTGTGTTTAAAGAAGCAGGTCTACGGGAGAGAAGACACCAGAGTAACCAATTAAAGAAAACCCCCTGATTTTCCTTCCCCCTCTTTCCTAGCTCTAAGCCCTGAAAGTTTGTTCTATTTTAAAGAAGTGTTTCTCACTGTCAATGAAATCAACTAAAAAATATGATATTGTTGTTGGTATTTCCAAGTTTACTACTGACAGCACCTGTGGACATAGCCACAGAGACCTGGTTAAATCAAATCAAGGTTTGCACCTTTATCTCTCCTTTTTTTGTTTTGTTTTCTTCAAAAGAGGAAAGAAGTGACACAAGGAAACTTCATCCAGTTCAAATCCAAATTTATTAGCCTGTAAAAGTCTGTTTCCACACAGTAATAATAAGAAATGAATGAATGTTTATGGAGCATAGCATAAAAATATACCAAGTCAGCCATAGGTTGGAGTTTATGATTGCCCACAAAAATTAATCAGCAGATCATATGGCATTGCATCAGAAAGGCAAATCAGTCCTAGAAATGCAAACAATCAGGATAGAAAGGCAAAACAAGTAAGAGCAGAGTATCAGAAATCAATAATTAGTTCACAGTTCCTAATGTGGGTGACAGATTTCTTTAGATTACGTTATTTACCACTAATTCTCAAAAAAACAGGTTGAAAGCCAGTTGTTGAAATTTTGCATTCAACAGTACATTCTCAGTCAACATATCAGCTGCTCAAATTCACTATCAATCTCTAGGTATGACCATTTAAATGTAGGCACATCAGAGACCAAGCACACTCAAGAGTCCAGCTCCATCTCCTAAAGCTTGATGCCCTCCAACACTCACAGCGAGAAATCAAAAGCTAACGTGAGACACGTAGGTCGAGATATGCTAGTCCCTAAATCTTCTCTCCTCTTAAAAACCTCTAGTGCACTAACAGGCTCTTCAGGTCTGGGAGGTTCACTTCTCTGCTGGGCCCAGCAAATCTGGCCCCTAGGAGGGGAAGGGGTGTTGGACATCTGGCAAAAACTCATGTGTGTCGCATGTACCAGGGAGGTGGCAGTGGGAGCATCCCCCACTGGGTCCTGTTTGCTTTAATGTTGATATTCTGTAGGGGTATGTCCAATTGCCAAGCTGATGTATGGACTGTGCTCACAAGCTGCATCCCATGCAAAGACCCCTGTTAGGAGATCTGGGCAAGCATCAGGAGTTTCTGACCTGGACTAACTCTTCTCTCTCTCTTTCCAAAGGAAAATGTCTAGTCAAAAAGAGATGTATCTCATCTAATGCTCTGGGCTTTCCTGAAGAAGTGCAGAGGGTTAGTGTCATTAACTCTGTACAAAGAGCAGACTTAAAGGAGCAAGGGAAGAAAGGTGTTTTCTTTTCAAATGTAGTATGCATATACACATCATAAACCAAGCTGGGGAGAACTGCACTGAATAATTGATCCAGACTCTGGCAGCCATCATGACACCTGCAGATCTTTCCACAAGAGTTCGAATGAATTATTTTCTAGCAAAGATTCTTGACTCCACAAGTCAAAGGGGCCTTATACAGGCCAATGAATCCACAGTCACAGCATCTTCCACTATGGGAAATCATACTAGACTAAGAAGTACTTCCAAAGTTTATTGGGAAATTAACTCATTAAGGCTAATTCCTAAAACTCCTTTTTCAGGGAATGGGAAGTAGCATCGCAACCTATCCCTGCCTATTAAATTAATAATATTGTGGCACACCTTTAATATCATCTGAAAAATTAGAAGAGCAGTGGGAATACTTCCAGAACATTGCAGCTTCTTTAGGCAGTCTAGCTCCTTGTCTTGCAAGATTGCATTTTGCTACCTGCATTTCCTTCATTCTGCCTTCCTTGGGCAAAACTGCTTTGCTGAAGGACCCAGTGACCCAGCCAAGCACGTCCATCCTGAAAACCAAACAGCAAATGGAGACAAAGCTGCGGTGGGAGCACATCCCAACATCTTTTCTGATGCTGAACTTCACCTTTCTTTCCTCAGATAGTACTAGTGGTCTTAAACATTTTTTGTATGTTCTGCGCTTATTACCAAGAAGTAGTATTTCTCTCCTTTATAGATTTTGGAGCCATCTACCCATGCTCAGTGCACACTGGTGACCTGAGTAGATCCTTACAGTGAAGGAAGATTGAACTTATAACTAAGACACCTACATAATATCCTCCAATTTCATGAGCTATGCAGGGAAGCCCATGGGAACCTGGGGAGGACTAGAGCCTCCCAGAAGGCACACTGCCCTGTATCACTACACCATTCATAATTTCAGACTTGTTCCTTGGAAATATATGAGAGCACTGAGATGGCTAGTGGCAGAACCAAATTGAGTCCAACACAACCTAAAAGAATTGAACTTCCACACGAAAGGGTATTTTCCTTCTTTTAACAGGCTCAGTAATGAGTTTGTCAGTTTTGGCTTTGAAGAATTACCTGCTTGTTGTCTGGGGGAGGTTTTTAGGGTTTTTTTTCTTAATTAAAAAATAAAAGCTGTAAAAAACTAGAGGTAGTTTTAAACTGCAAGGTTCATATCTGGGGCGAGTATTTCTCCAGAGCTGAGGGATGTTTTTCATTCAGACTAGTATAAAACAATACTTGAGGGGAAAAAATGTTGAAAGAGAAAGCATTAAAGGAATAGGAACTCAGAGACCTTTTCCCGCTTCCAAATCGACCGCCTCATGAAATGAGTGTATTTCCTCCCTGTGAATTCTATATTTAATCCAGAGAGATCACTGAGTACGTCTGAGCAACCTGGCAGCCCTTTTCCTCCTCTTCAAACAGACCTCAAGATTCAGTCTTGTCTAATGAGCGGCCTACGTCTCCCAAGAACATACATCCTTATGGATTTCGATGAGAGCAGACAGGATCAGTGGAAAATCCACTTCTGTTCCTTTCACTTTTGTTGCTTTCTTTAAAAAAACAAAAGGATAAGCCAAGGCTCCCTCTGGAAAATCAGCTGGCATTGAAGGAATCTCACAGACTAAAGGACCTACCTCGTGTTTCAAACTCTTTCAAAATTCTGTTTTGGCACACAAGAGCAGATTTCCTGTTGATTAAAGGAATATTTGCAGAAAAATGGTATTCCAAATTTCACCAAAATCAGGTCACATGCTGCTGGCACTGTCATGAACTTTCTTACCTATCTGAAGTTGCTTCAATGTTGGCAAGTAGTATGGGGAAACAAAATGTTAAGAGGAAAGCATTTCCTTTGTTATCTATAGTTTTTGAGACAAGTAGAGAGCTGAACTTTGAACTGAGAAGCAGTAAAACAAAAAGGAAGATAATATTGTCATTCTCTCACAAACCATATTCGTAATTCCAAATACTCCAACAGCAACAGGACGATCTATTCTCAGGACTATTGTCTGTTGCAAGAGTTACAGATGAGATTTCACCTTCGCATGCTTCCCTCTACAAAGCTAACTGCTAATTAATAACATCACCCTCACTAGTCCACTCTTTTTATACAACACAGGTCTGCATTAAACTTTTTAAGGCTTTTCTGTAATCAGTCTTGCTCCTACTTCACTAACCTTTTAACAGCCTCAAAACCTCAAAGTAACGTTCCTAGTCTTTAAAAGGCAGTATTTTTCCTGCTATTTTTAAAAAAAATCATTACGTTCAGTTATACATACGTTATGGGGTTCCTATCAATTGCCAATTGAGAAGTAATTAGTTGTGTAGCTATTGTACCATCACTTCATAAGCATTCATTCCCATACGCAAGACTGAGGACAGCATTTGGACCTTCTCACTCATTTTGAGGCTTCTGTTTTAAAAGAGATTTCCTTTAAGATCCCACAAACAGGACCTGTTTATGGAAAAAGAGAGATATTTTGAATACTAAAGTCCTTTATTCAACAACACAGAAATATCACAAAAACAACTTTACTGGGCAAATTGAATGTTTTTATACAGTTTTGTACATGCCCCATAAGTGATTATTTTTTTCATAAATACACTGTTTTCCAAAACTGTTTTTTCCATAATTGCACAAGCATACATACACCTTACACAAATATCTATTAGAAAATTTAATAGATA
The DNA here is from genome assembly GCF_000695815.1 of Acanthisitta chloris. Lineage (NCBI taxonomy): Eukaryota > Metazoa > Chordata > Aves > Passeriformes > Acanthisittidae > Acanthisitta > Acanthisitta chloris. Next base: position 14,181 of record NW_008686258.1, read on the forward strand.
ACTGCACAGTTCAGAAATAGGAGAACACTGTGAAAGGAGTACATTTCTGTGGCCCATGTTTCTGAAAATACCCTCCTAGTTCCCTGCAATTGTGAAAATCGAGTACTTTCTAACATAGGAGCTGTCTTTTGTTCACTAAGAATACAGTAGAGCTCAGCGTGAAACTGCCAAATTTAATAAAAACAAAATCTGAAACATTTAGCTGTTACATGAGAACCCACTGTTTGATATCACTATGCATCTAACCATGATCAAAGACCCACTACTGCTTTTTGCTGAATGCATTCGACCCTGAATGGTATGTTCATTTAACTACTTTCTTTTTTCATTATTTGATTACAGATATAGCCCATTTAAAGACTTTACATTCTTCAACATTAATTGTAGGACTTACATACCAGGGGGTCTGTACAAAAGGGAGTATTTTCCCTCATAGGGAGGGTCTGTTGTTAAGTGACAGAATGGGTACATGTGCCTCCCTTTCAACCTTACCATTTTTCGTAAGTTTATCTGGGGTATGCCAAAAATGCTTCCATTAGGCTTAACGCTCACACCTAGAAGGTGGCAAATGTTCTGCCTTTCTTTTTTTTGCCCATCCCCACTTTTTCTATTTTTCATGGTGAGAATGAAGAACAGAGAAGAACATGAATTTGCACACTGGAAAATGGTATTGGACCTTGTAAACAGCACAAATTTGGTAACTGGAAGTTGACACTAATCTGATTGACAAATATGTATATAAATGGGGGGAGGTGGGGATGGCAGTGGAGAGAGACAGGCCAGAAAAGGGATTTCCTTCTTCAAACATCAGTAATTAAAATGCTCTATGCACACTACATCACATAAATACTGTTTCAGCAAAATCTAAAAACCTGATGGTGCAAAGGAACAACATCCAAAATGAAAACCATATGGGTAAATCAAAGAAAAATCAACTCTTTTTCATTTTCAGTATTAACAGGTTTTCTTGTTTGTTTAACAATTTTGAATTGACATGTAAAACACCACAATTACAATATACAGATCCATCAGTTCTTTAAAACAAAGCAAAAAAAAAAAAAAGAAACCACATCAAGTCATGCAACATTAGGGTATTAGATAGTAAGTACATTGCTATGAGTATCTTTGTACACCTAATGTAGCCTGAACTTAACTTTGCCTCTGCTTCTGTAAGAGCAATCAGAGTTTTCCAAAGAGCAAGGCAAGCTTACCAGCCAGATGTGCAAATAAGGCTTCAGTTTGTAAATCAATCAGTGCTTTGGTAGAGAAGACCTTGCAGAGCTCAAATTGGTATAAGTGATCAGTAACGGACGCCCTAATCAAAAAGTCTCCAACACAAAAAAAAAAATCCATACACAGCTGCCATACAAACAGACATAAAGCTCATTGAATAGGCATTGGATGAGTATTCAGCTGAGGATCTCTTACAACCTGTAAGAGGGGCACCATGATAGAAGCATTTTAAGTGTGACACTCCACTGCTGAAGCCATGTATGTGACGTCAGATGATGCAAAGACGTAGACACATGCATTGACCCTAAGCTGAGGATGCAGGTGTAAGCCCAGCCTGCCCACGATCCCCCAGTTACCCCAGGTCACTCACGTTCTGCCCAGTCCTGCTGACACACACGTGACCTCAGGAGGTTTTTCCTCCTCCATCCCTTGGTCATTGCTTTCTGGGCTATTCCCAACACGGCCAGTTCTGCAATTTCCCTCACTTACCAAAGCTGGCATCCTCCCCAGCTGCACAGGCCCCACCCACCCCTTGTACTTCACCAAGTAAGTGTCACCAGGGGCCAAAGGCTGAAGTACTTAGCAAAAAATGGAGAAAGTGCTGAAACAGTAGGAGATTTGCATGTGCTGTGCAATATTACCTGGTTATTTCCATGCCCAGCACCTTGTCTGTGAAACTACCTGTAGTCCTATCTTGTATAAAATTATAAATCTATGAAATACATGGCACAACAGCATTCACTTACTTTGATGGCATGGCCTTCTGACTGATGAGTGGTATGACAAAGCCAAGCATTAAAAAGTGATGATCAACTGATAATAAGTATCCCTAAGTTCAATATCCTCCATCCTTTTTGTGGCATGTGAGTTACATCCCTCCGAGTGCTGCCTTTTCAAGGAGCAGACATTTCCTTCCACGCAGTTAGAGCAGGAAGAAGAACAGCAAAGCATCTTTCTGGGGGCCTAAGGGATCAGTCATTCAGCAAAGCCAAGATCAGTGGACCAAGAAACATGTGGGGAGAAGTGGCCTTTTTTAAAAAACATTTTTTTCAAAAAAGTTCATTTCTTTACTGCAAAAATATCCAGGCTCTCAAACGAACAGAACTGCAAGTGAGACCCAAACCAGTCCAACTGTCAAAACTCACTTAACTGTGAAGAGCTCCACTTGAATCAAAATATGGAATTCCACTTTATAAAATACTTGTTCCATGACTGAAAATGTTACGTAAGAACTTGTAGGTGAAGGGTAATTAAGCTGAGTCATCATTTTTCTAAGGTCTCGTACGCACATCGTTTTGCATCCTAGAACAACCTTTATTTAGCTGACTAGTTTTGCACATCTGCCTATGCTGGGCACTCCAGCTCAGAGAACAGTGAAAAACAAGTCAGACACCAGACAGGATTTTTTGCGAAATACCCCTCTGTAAAGCTCCTTTGTAAGCAATGCAAGTGCACAAACCTCTACTCTAATATAGTGCTTGAAAGATTAATTTTAAATGTTACGTCTTCCCCTCTTACAACACCGCGACGGAAGGTCATTGCTAGATGCATCACAATCTTTTTATCTTGGAAAACTTGGCATCAATCTCTATGGAAGGATGCATGGTAAAACAGTGCTGCTGTTGCTACTGATGCTAAACAACTAGCAAAATAATAGTTAAAGCTAGAATTTATTGCTCCAGATTTAACTCGCAGAACCACACTGTTGTGCACAAACCATTTATCTCCATTGATGCTCAGACATGATTGTCTCCATGTGTCTAAACACACAAAATACAAGCGGCTATCTGTACAGTTTACAGTACTGAAACACATATATTTGAAAATGAATTATAGATATGTTACTTTTCAAAGATACATGACTTTATAGCAGGGGTTTACCCAAACTTTTTTTTTTTTACAGCCACTTTAAAAATAGACAACAACTTCACTAGTATAGCTAAGTTACATCAAAGAAAGAATCAGTGTACTGAATGTGAAGAAGCTGGCCAATTCCCCAGGCTCCCAGATTTTTGTCTTTTGCTTTTGAGGAAACCCCTATACATAAATGAAAATAGTATCTGAGTATATTCTTCAATGGTGGACTAAGCAGTTTCTTAAAACAAGACTTTAGCTTGCCATTCACTTCGGACTGCCTTGAAAATAAGATACACTACTGCTTAAAAGAACCATCGGAATGCTTCAGCGCTGGGAACAGGTGTTCTCTAAAAAAAAAGCAAGAAAACAAGTTAAGCTTTCTTTTGCAGCATTGGCATATTTGAGTTCTAGTTGATCTTTTCCTTTACATTTTAGGCATACTTTCAGTTATCTAGGAACAACACGATGCCTCAAATTGCTTGACAAATAATAAAAACATCCTTATCCAAACACACACCACCTTAGGATCATATGCAATACAGTATATAACACACCTAACATGCTATCTTCTCCTTAGTTAACAAGGTAGTCATGGAAATGTAAATATTGCTAGAAAAAATATCTGGAAAACGGACAGTACTTTTAGGATAACCACACAGTTGTACAATGGTTCTGCCTGTGCCTTGCGATACTGGGTGTGCAGTTACCCCTGGGTGGGTTTGCAGGTTAAACGTGCACTTTGGCAAGAACATGTTTATGGTAGGGGAATAGCAAAGGCATTGCTCCGTCCCTCGGACAGCGTGCTGTGTCTGCAGACACCCTGAGAGCAGAGGTCAGCATTTTCACACCTCAGGCCAGTCACCTCATTCCACATTTAGACTGCAATGCCAGAAGATCTTAAACACATCCTTGACTTCATTTCGGTGAGGGAAACCTCCTGCCGACTTCGGGTGCTGCCCAGACTGCCCATGTATTTTCTTTCACACACAGAAATAGCCTACGCACAGAGCTGCTACCCTCCCTCCCTCCTTCCCGTGCCTGTTGTCCCCCTGAAAATGATACCCACTAGGCATTCAGGTGCCTCCATACCCATTTGACTCCTGGCAAATTCCCTTCACAGCTTTAAAGTACAACATACATGAGAGGCTGAGGGGCAGAGCCTGCAAGGGCTGTGTCATTTCTGTGAGGTACTTCTTGTTCTCAATTTCCTTCACAGTTAAAAGATGATGAAAGCACCCTGGAACCCATGCACCTAGACCCACACGTCTCTCCTCCAGAACTAATGACTGCACTATCCCAGAGAGTAAGCCCTGAGATGACTTTGTATCAGTTAGTCCCAGCTCATAAGTACTTGTTTCATTAAGAACTACGCACAAATAGCAGCATTACATCCAAAGAAATTCTCCTGAAAGCAAAATTCTGGAAATTTGCAAATAAGTATTTGTAACGAAAGAGTTCTCATGGATTTTGCTGGTGTCATATATAAATGACTCTTTGCGAAAGAATTCTTTCATTTTTCTTTCGGGGAGGGCCTTTAAAATGTTTTCCTAGTTTTTCCATAAAAATCCAACAAACCATGGACCCTGCAGCATACAATCAGCATTGTAGTTCTGGTCAGAATACTTCTTTCTGAATTCCAGGGAACTGCTCATTAGTATGGCAAGGATTTTTTGTTGAATAATTAGCCCACTTTGTGATAGGCAGACACAAGCAGTACACAGCTCCTCTCTTTGTAAAAGCCATATGAAAGCAGAGCTGTTATTGTTATGTTTATTGCTTCTGTACATGGAAATATCAGAGATCAAAATAATTCTGCTGTGTCACCAGAGCTCTGACCTGTTGTGAATACAATACCTGCTCTCCCTCTGTGAATGTTAGACTTTAATAAATCATCCAAAAATTAACTTCCAAAGACAGTGAGCCGGTTTGTTGAATACAATTTCCCTGATCAGTGTGAGTTTTCTTTGTGCTGATGGTCCAAAAGTAGGAATTGTTCATCTTTACCAGTCCCTATTCTGCCCTGTTACGTGAGTTAAGCACAAGCACAATTAGTGACAAAGCAGAGCAGCCCTCATCCCCAGGTATGCTGAGGAGAGCTAATGCAATTGCTAGACCATCCACAGCGGTCTGTATGGGCTGTAAGATGGCTGCTAAGCGAGGTATACAGATTTATAATTTATAAAGAGGTTAGCTGCAGAAGAGGATGGAGTTCAGAATGGCAGGAAACAATCGTACCAGTAAATTCACCTCAAAAGAACAGTCAAATATGCAAATGTACTAAATTCAATAGATCGTCTTCACCTGAAAATTAAACATAATACTGTGCTGTGAGTCTATCTGCCTAAACACAAAATCACAGCTAGACAGCGAGATTTAAAGACATAGTGCCTGAGATGGCCTTTATTTATTTTCTTCCAGCATCAGGTTGAGTTACTGTCAGACGTTGTCATATCAGCTGGAAATAAAGGTGTAATGTCTGATTAAAAGGTCATTCAGACCTTTAAATTCACAGAATAATATTTTTCAAGGGCAAAGCTATGGTTTAGTATGTGTGCTTTTGAAAAACTACAAGATAAGGGATTTTTGCATGCATGTATCAAGTTCTAATTAAAGATATACATTTACAATTAAATATCCATTGCACTAACTACTGGTTTGGGAATGAATTATTAATCCATGCTTAAACAAAAAAAGAAATCTTTTAAAATTTAATAGGTGGATCGAGTCAAATCTAAACCAATTTATGTGATGATATTCATAGATTTTACTGCTCCAAGGTTATCTCCAGACAAAGTGAGACCCTTCAGCCCATTTAGAGGTTCAGCACACCAACATACAAGTTTAAGTGCAATGACCACCTACTGCCTGGCTGTATAAATCCAGCAGTCCCAGCTGGGGAATCAAACTCTCGGCAAGATTACAGCACGTTTCTGGATCTCTGTGCTGCCGGTGGGGAATCATTATCCTGAGTGACAGGAAAGACAGATCCCCCTGGAAGCCTAGGGAGGGGTAGCAAGGAGCAGAACCAGCATTGATCAACGTGGTTTTGCTGTAAAAGCCTTCACTGCTTGTGCTGGTGCAAATGCTGACAAACGGCAGGCTCACTCTCAGGAGGATGCTCAGAAACCTGCAGCCCCAGCTTCTCCAAGCAGGTAATGCCATAAAGCATCACACTTGAGAGAATTTATCCCTGCACAAACCCAGGATGAAATGACCTCCACACTTTCGAACTCTCTATTCTGTTCCCTTCTTGCCAGCTTTCTCTGCAAAAGAAGTAGCTCAAATATTTGAAATTTTAATTGTTGCCTTGAAAAATCAGCTTCACATAGGGAACCAAGAATGCTTCAGTTTTGGAGAAGGAGGTAAAAAATGCAACAGGAACCAACAGAAAACCTCTTCAATTAAGTGGAAAAATGATGCCTATGTATCTGTCCTGGATGCCCCATGCAGAAATACAAAAGCAGACCCATGCTACATGCAACACATGAAAACAGCATGCTAGCAGGTGGTGTAAATTCCTCACCAAAGACTCTGCTTTGACACCTGTATTTTCACAGCAAAAGCTTTCATTAAAGAATGATGCCTCCCACTGCCCCTGGGGGTGACAGAGCAAGGCATGGGGTGCCAGACAGAAGGCTCAGCTCATCCAAGGCTTGTGTGCTTGCCCAGCCCAGTCCCATTCCTTGTTAAGTTCAAGCCTGCCAATCCTGAAAGAGATGCCTTTCTCCTCAGCTCTCTGAGTCTCACAGGTACCTCAAAGATGTGATACAGAGATCAGGAATTGGGAAAGTTGGCCACTCCTGCTTGGGATGCTGTTGCTTAGAGTGCAGCTCAATTCACAGCTACCTAACCAAGACTCACTATAAGTCACCTGTATTATTATTTTCTGCAAGGCTAGGTAATCACTTGAGTTGAGGTGAATCATATTCAGAAATAAAATAGAATAATAAAATATATCAGAGCACTACATGATTATGACCTAATACTTTACCAGTGTTAAAAGATGTTGTATTATCGAAGAATCCTTTGATGTTTGATCCATGAGCAAAGAATCCTGCTCTCATTGAAGTAAACTCACATGTTGGCTACAGCAAGTTATTAGCCAGATGTGGCACTTCTCATTCTTCTTGAGGAACCCTGGCTGAAATAATCCAGCTCAACAGAGGCTCTTTGGAAAGTACACTGCAGTGTGTATATATATGTATATATTGCAGCTGAAGTACGTTCAACAAGGTCTGGGCTACCTGGCAGTCTTTATGGAGACCTACACAACCACAGAAATAGACAGTAGTGAAGCAACTGGTGCTGGTGACATAGGGAAAACTGGCCTTACCATGATTTGCAGGGAACCCCATGTGAGTTTCTCAAGCTGGAGGACAATCCCTTCTTGAAATGCCTTCCACAAGAGGAGCAGTTTGGCCTGCTAAGTTTTATGTGTGTGTCTATGTATCTCTTGATATATCTATATATGCACACATATAGGTATGTATGAGCAGATATAGAGAAAACTGATGCTCTACAGTGGCTAGAAATGTTCAGCTGGAAAGTCCTGGCCTCTGCACAAAATGCAATTTGGATAAATCAGCTGCCCAGCCAACACTGACCGCCACTGACCACAAACCAGTACCTGCATGTTTTTCTTATACCTGTATGCATGCAGGATATACACCTAATCGGGCCCACAGAACTCATGTGACCACCAGCAAGAAAGCAAACTGGCCTTTCCTCCATGTCACACCTAATATTTCCAGTGCCACAAGCTCATTTAGGTGTCAGATGGTCGCCCTGGAAATGACGTCAAATACACACACTGCATTGCTCATATGAAAACAATGCAGAATCTGGTGCAAATTCAACACTCACTTTCCATCCCAAATTTCTCTCTCTGGAAAGACCCTTCCCAAGACAAGCACTGGGCTGCAAGACATGCATAAGGGTACAGACCCGATGGAGCTGTGTGTTGCGCTGGGATGTGCTACTGCTCGGCAGAGTGACGCAATCTCTTGACCTGCAGAGCACCATAAAATCATATAATGGTTTGGGTTGAAAAAGAACTCAAAGATCATATAGTTCCAACCCCCCTGCCACAGGCAGGGACACCTTCCACTGGATCAGGGTGCTTAGAGTTCCATCCAACCTGGCCTTGAACACCTCCAGGGATGAGGCAGCCTGTTCCAGTGCCTCACCACTCTCACTATAAGGTATTTCTTTGTAATATCTAATTTAAATCTACCCTCTTTCCATTTAAAGCCATTCCTCCTTGTCCTATCACTACATGCCCTTCTAAAAATCCCTCTCCAGCTTTCTTGTAGGCCCCTTTCAGTAACTGGAAGGATCAGCATCTCCTGAAGCACACAGCACCATCATCTCCTGCCCACAAGAAGGCAGGTGGAAGATGCCATCTCCTCCACACTGGCCTGCTCCTGCACTGGAGAATGCATCTGGACAGCATCTCCACTCCTTACTTGCCTAAATACTAAACCACCTCAAGAGGAAAGCAGCCTTTCAAAGTATCTCCAGCCCACTTTGCTCTACTCATAAATATACATTACCTACAGCAGTGACTTTGGGGAAAACCTCCCGATGCTCAGATTCAGCTCACACAGTCTCCTTGAATGTTTTTCTTCAGGCAAGGAGGCTTGGGGGAAAGAAACCAGTGTGTGAACTGCATCCTCTGGAAATGCAGAAGGAAAAGGCAGAACCCAGAGCATGGCAAGTTTCTCCCAGCTGCTCTGCTCCCTGCCCTGGAGGTATGTCAAGAGATCCACCGCGCCGACCCGACGCCAAGGGGACCAGCTGTGGCTGCAGGAGGATGTGTGGATGAGGCACTGCTCCTGCCACCTGTCTTGGCTTTGGCACACATGCACACCGGCTGGCATAGGAGAGCTTTGCACAGGAAAAGCCCTCGCCCCAAACTCCTGGCATCCTCCCACTCAGCCACAGGCCCACAGAGGGGCATGCTGCCACAGCTCTGGACGAGGAGGTGTGAAACAGTCTATTAAGCTGCCGTTCCCCACAGATGCCAAAATCCCTGGCTGCCCACCAACACTGTGCTCCTGCTTGCTGTACATGTTATCAGGCAGTAACAGATGTCCTCTAATAACAAGCTTATTATTGGACTTAGCAGATAAAAAGGGACACGTATGCTGGGTCAGAAGCTTGGTGGTGAGCTTCCTTCCACAGCCCACCTTAAAATATCTTTGCCATACCTGAGGTACAGGCCTGTCTCCCTTCGTACCAAGGATGAGGTTTAACATTTATTTTAAAAGTCAGCTTTATTTGCTCTGAGAGGACACGCATCTGCATGCTGGCAGTTATTTTTCCACTTGCGCTGCGTATCTCTCAGGCAGTATTTGAGACAAACCCGATTTAGAACATACCAGATTAGGAAACTCATTTGACTTTCTCTGCCGCCAGCTCCACTGAGTGAAAAGTAAACCTCTGCCACGGGACATTGCAAATAGAAATTTTAAAATGTACTCCTAAATCAGGGTCGTGGTTTGAAAACCCAGCTCCTCTCAAACAGCTCGCTCAGAGGTAACCTCGGGAGATTTCAGTGGAATCAGCTGGGAAATAAAGGATTGTGCCGATGGCCGTGGAGCCCTGCCACCGTTGGGCTGGATCCTGCCATTTGGACTTGACATCAGCAGCAGGCCCTAGCTCCCCAGCCAAATCAATAGGATTAGTCAGAGGAGTAATGTGTTTCTCCACAGAAGAAAGAAGGAGCAAAGGTGTCCCTCATTTACATTCACTGCACACCACAGTTTATTTTATATATTAATTTTCTTCACTTTATAGATTAGATTAAATTTTGGGGAATGGGGTTTTGATCTGAAAAAATGAATAATGCCATTGGGGAAAACAGATGGCAAATACAGATCAGAAATCATGAGGAATCCAGACTAATGCTGTCAAAGAAAAACAGCTCAGCCCCAAAAAATGTTACTGGGAGCCCCTCTCTACGCCAGAGAGCACCCACAGCCACAAGCAGCCACACCAGCTTTCAGTGGAGCAGCTCACATGCCCCTCCAGCAGCCTTAACCACCCCAGGGGCAGCTCGAGTCGCGAAGCATCGCAGAGTGCGCCGAGCCTGGCAGGCACGAGTGTCACCCCAGAACGCAGCCAGAGCCCTGGAAAGAAACACATTCCTCTCCCCCTTGCCTCCCGGGCTGGGAGTAACTGGCAGCAATCGCCTTCCAGCACACTCACTCCCTCCCTTGTGCCAGGGCAGCTCTTTTGGCCATCAAGCCGAGAGCCAGAGCCAAGTCTCCACCTCTGCCGTCCCACTCGCTCCCAAGAGGAGCAGCCGGCTTGGCCGCCGGCTTCCCGAGCCTGGCACCCTGCACGCCGAGCTGGCAGCGCCAGGCCAGCCGGGGTCGGGAACTCCTCCTGCCGTCTGCCACCCTGCAGCTGAGTTCCAGCTGGCCACGCTCCGGCCTCAGGCACGGGCTCCTAATGACTTTCTGGCAAAGGCAGCAGGGACGACATCGGAGGTTTGGCTTCTCAGGTTAGGGGTATCCCACATCTCACTGCCAAAGGCATGCACGCTTCTTTCCCTGTTTCTACATCCCTCTGGAGCAGTCTGTGCAGTTCTTTTAGGTTTTTAGCTACGCCTGTACCTAAGGGTGGAGCTGCTAAGTCTACTGGAGTACCGTCTCAGCTTATGTGACTATTTGCTTTCTTTAATTTATTATTTGCATTCCAACAGCATATGAAGACCTCAGGCAGGATGAGGGATTGTTTCTGCTGGTTCTGCCTGCCTGGCCTCCCAATCAGTACATATGGCCTGTCTCCTGCTTTTTCAGGAACGGGGAAGGGTTCATGCAAGCTTTAACACAGTGTTACTTCAGAGCCAAAACTGACGCTAAGCAGGTCAGAAAAGCTGTCACTCAGTGCTCCCATACTGACTGTGGGAATTAGTATCAAATAGCCAAATGTTTTATTAGCATAAAGCAGAAAGCTCTGTTACTGAGGAAAGTTTTATAGAGAAATTCTTGGATACAGGTTTATTACCACCATGCAACATAAACCCCAAGACCCTACAATGCAAAAGACACTAAAAGTTAAGTATCCACACCAGTGCTCAGATTGTGCTTTTGCCTACAACCTGCCTGGTTACATCTGCTCACTTCTCTGTCAGACATTATCAACTAGAAGTATGCCTGCCTTCTGCAATGGATGTACCATGTGCATACACCTCCCCCTCTCACACTGCCATTCACCTTCTCCCTAATCAAATCTCTGTGAAGACCATCCATCAGCCCCTATCATTTATCCTTCCCACACACGCCAGCTCACAAAACAGAATTATTCTTGTTAACATTCATTCCATTAATGAGAAATCCCTGCTGGTTCATCATCCAGTGGTACAAGTCTTTGCACTCACAGGCTGACATCTCTATCATCCTCCAAACTGCTGCTCTGGGGTACAGTAATCTCTTACTGACTGGTCTCCAAGCAGAGGGGAGGCACGTTTCTCAGTACCAAACCTAAATTTAAATCTCTTTCCCCTAGAGCTGCTGGGGCTTCAGTATCTTTTTCTCCTGCATGGAACCTAAAATCGGCTATGATGCCTCATTGGTTAGCTAACTGCTTCTGTCCTTTGGGATTTTTCATATGCTGTTGATAAAAGAGCCAGTGAAAAATATATCCTTTAAATGCTTGGCCTCTGCTTGCTTGTTTCTTTTTCTGCAAAGCTTGCATGAAAAAAAAAAAAGAGAAAGAAGAAATACAGAAATACATTCTCTCAAATGCAGCACTTGGTATCTGGGCTAAGTATAATCAGCCAATGCCTAAGACTCATCACAGGTGCCAGCTTGGCTCTCTTGCAGACAAGCACCAAGGTGAGCACCATGTATTGTCTGATTAGATGCAGGGAGAGGAGCAGCAACACAAACCCTTATACAGCAGGTCACCACAATTCCTGACTGGCGAGGAAACCATTAAAGATTGTAAATGATTCTGAATCCCGTTCATTCCCAGGTTATGTCTTCTGAAATTTTCAAGGATGACAATTAAGACACATCCCAGTAATTATTTTCATGACACTGTCACCTCAGGTGGACTTTGACCTCCAATTTACTTTACATCAGCTTCCAAGCAACCAGCCAACTGTATCACCACCTCCCAGAGCTCAGATGAAGTGGTGATTTAGAGGGAACAGGCTTTACCTCATTGCCATCAAGTCCTCTCCCACCCTCTCCCACATGGGTCATACAACCCTTCCAAATATATTTTTCGCCTCTTTTGTTCACTCTAAAACCAACATCCTTTGTTTCACTGAGACTACTCACTTTGGAGATCACATATTTAACAACATATAGTTCTCCTCTCTCCTTTTCTGTTCCTGACCTCTTCAATTGCCCTGTGATAATCATGCTCTGCCCTCCTCGTACCTTCCACACAGACACCTAGAGCTCTTCAGCTGTCTTCCAAGCCAGTAGCTGCCAGGGTTGCTGTACCCACTCTGCGTCCTCACCCAGCAGTTAGAATGTGCAGGAGGACAGATGTTACTGAACTGCAGTGGTTTGGGGGTATTTCTTTCATGAAGAGCAAATTCTTTGTGTTAACAGTGCAGACTGATGTGCTGTCAGCATGCTCCAGCTTCCCGAGGACACACAGTACACACCACCAGAGAAATCTGTAGCACCAAGAAATCCTTGTGCAACAAATAATTTTCAGTCTTTCATAGAATCATTCGCATTGGAAAAGACCTCAAAGATCATCGAGTCCAAACCTACTGTGGTCACTAGACCATGGCACTAAGTGCCCCATCCAGTCTCAGCTTGAAACCCTCCAGGGATGGTGAATCCACCACCTCCCTGGGCAGCCCATTCCAATGCCTGAGCACTTTCTCTGTAAAAAATCTCTTCCTAATATCCAACCTAAACCTCCCCTGGCAGAGCTTGAGTCTGTGCCCTCTTGTCCTCCCGCTGGTTGCCTGGGAGAAGAGACCAACCCCCACCTGACTCCAACCTCCTCTCAGGGAGTTGTAGAGGGTGATAAGGTCTCCCCTGAGCCTCTTCTTCTCCAGGCTAAACAACTCCAGCTCCCTCAGCCTCTCCTCATGGCACTTGTGCTCGAGTCCCTTCACCAGCCTCGTTGCTTTTCTCTGGACCTGCTCCAGCACCTCAATATCCTTCCTGAACTGAGGGGTCCAGAACTGAGCACAGTATTCAAGGACTGGCCTCATTTGCAAGCATCCCCTCTTTAATTCACATTTGCTGTCTTGTCCATATGTATACTTTTATGATTTCCTTATCTCTTAAACAACTTGTTTGGATCACACAACTCAGTCCATACCAATTGCTCACCCCGAAATCCAAATTGTCTCCATAAATTCCAGTTGATTTTGAAAAATTAATTAAAGAAGGTGGTTTACCCTATCAACAAGGGCTCATGAAAATCCCTGCTTACCCTCAAGGTCCCCTTCAGCTATGTGAAATCTTGGCCTTCTCCTGTAGAAGTGCTGGGAAGATGCTACTGGTGAGCTCTTCAACTGCCTCACCTAAATTACTAAAGGCAAACCTCCTGCTCATAGCAGCAGATATGTTCTGTGCTCTTCTCTCCAGGGGAGGAGATTTCACTGCCATCTTTAGCCCTACCATTTTGCCTTTCCCATCAGCAGGTCACCTCCAGTGCTCAGTCGGTCTGCCCCATGGTAACGGAGTCACCCCTATGGAGGTGTGTGCACTCCCTCACTAAGGCTTCACATATTATAACCAACCCTCAGCCACTTTTGCGTCCTCCTCTGAGCACTGCAGCTCTTCCTTCCCCTTCCTCTGTCCTCATCTTAAGAGACAGCCATCCCGAACTCCCTTGGATTCCCCACCATTTTCCAGTATTTATTAAGTTCCTCACTCCATCTCAAATTTTAATACTGTTTTTCCACTTCCTAACCAGTGAATAACTTCTCTGATCGCTGTACAAGTAACTCATAGCCAAACGCAGTCTGACACCAGCTAATGGTGTACAACAGTACAACAGACACTATGACCACAGCAGTCTGGAACAAAAAGGAATACTATCCTGAGACAGGAGAAGTGCAAAGTTTTAAAACTGAGATGAAGGAAAATACTGAGTAGAGCAGGGGAAAGCATAAGACCCTATGGAGAGTGAGGGAAAGGCCCTTGATGAGTATGCTGCCTGACAAGAACACAGTATCCAGCACGACCCAGGATGCCTTTATTCCTTTTATGTTCTCATATCTCACTTGGCACCAGAGTGTCTGGGTAAATAGGAAGGAATGGAGAAACTATGGAAAACTGCAAAAAAATTTAACAGACTTCACGCATACCTGGCTATGGATTTTTATAGTGTTAATTAAGAGGATGCCTAGGAGTTCCAGGGAGGAGAAAATATTTCCCATAATGTCTGAGAGTAGAAGTTAACAAGCCTGCTGGGATCTTTTTAGCCCCTGCAGAGCTAAGGCTTCAACATTATTAAATGGCTGTCGCATCTAAAGTATGGGGCAACATAACTCAACACACAACAGAAAGCGCAGGATGCTGAAATGGGGGATGACTTTAGATTACACTGCAGAGTAATTCAGTTTCAGGACAGGTGTTTGAATCTGGCTGAACCAGATAAAACTGTGGAAAACAATAAAGGTACCCAAAAGAAGAGAGAAGACAAGACACAGCAGTCTGGGCTCCCAAACAGCAAAAAAGTGTCAAACGAAACCGCATGCCTCAAGACATTGTGATTCAGTATGATCATTCAAGTAGATGAGTTATCAAAAATACAAACACCACAGAAGCAGAGAAATGCTTTCTCTGGATGGTGGTACCCCTCAGAAGACATGGTGCTACTGCCAAGTTTTAAGCACATAGTTGGTGACTTAGGAACCGTTAGGAACCGAGGGTAAATCCTAGGGACTTTGTTACAATGACATGAGTTACTTTCTTATTGCTCCTAACTCACTTGGGTACATCCAAAAAGCTTACCTTAAAGCCTTTAGCTATGCAATCAGCAGCTATTTCCCAGTGCAACCAGAGAGCGAAAGGATTATGCTGTATTTGATGAGTCTTTAAGGTGTACATTCTAGGATTGCCTGCTTAGAATTATTTCACCAAGCCTAACCCTTGAAATATATGCATGTTAAGAACTGGAAGACTACTAGTTTTCTTTTTACAAATACAAATTTTTAGGATATTTGGAAAGGACCTGTTTTAGTCATTGCCATGCATCAAATGCATCACACAGCATACAGAAATTAGTATCAACCTTTTGTTTAAGTCTCTAGAGTACATTTCTTTTAAAACCAAAAACACAGTACCAGGATGTTGCTTTCTGACCAATTAAAAAAAAAAGGTTCTGTTCCTTTTTTCCTCCCAGTACCAAGGGATATATTTCTGACATCCTGATTCATTCTCCAAGTGAGCAAGGTCTACCCTGACTTCAGTGACGGTGTTAGGTGTGCACCTAGCAAACAGAATTGCGTGGAAAGTGGCCTCAAACCCATGTGAACAGGCAGACAAAAATTGAGGCTGTTTCTTACTGTTACCCGCACCTAATGAACGGTATATAACATGACATTCACATATCTACCAGCCTAAACAAATCTTCCTATATGAATCAGGCATGATGTGTGTAGCCTACAACATTTTGTACAAATACATAATTGGAAAGATTTTCCAGACATCCTGTAGCTGGCATGGTTTTATGCACCTCTAACTGAAATACCTAGTTCAAAGTGACCTAGATGACTCGGGGGGAAAAAACTACAAACCAAACTTATTATGCTAATTACTGCTAAAAACCCCAACAAACTGCCTTCATTCATCATCTTTCTCATGACACATGCGGATTGCCCAGCCTAAACAATACACAGAGACTTCATTATGTCGGCTTAAAAAAACAGACTAACCAATCAGTCACAACACCAAAATCCAGTCTGGCACAGAATCCTGATGCCCCAACTGCATAACCTATACTAGTACTTAGAAAAATGTGCAAAGAACTATTAAGTGCAATCAAAATGCAGAACCAACATAACCAGTTAACCTCTCTTACCATACAGACAATTTCACTGGCAAACAATGATAGTTCAATGATTTAAAGCTAGCAATTTCCAATGCAAGTAGAAAGCAGTGTTTGTGTGAAAGAGGCTGTTAAGCCCTTGACTGGCCCACAATTTTGCAGAATTCATTGAAATTCTGTTCAGTTCAGTCCCAAATCCTGCCACTAAGAGATTTCCTTTGGCAGGAGACTTCATTTCTGCCCCTCTTTAACAAACTACATTTTATCAAGCAACAGTTTATATTCTAAATTGAATGGTAATGTCATAGGGTTTGGACACTTCCTCTGCTTTGCAAGTATCACAGGAGGAAAGGGAAACAACAACGTCTGGTAAACCAGACAACATCCAACTCCATTTCAGAGGCTATCACTGACACTCAATGATTTGCCAGAACTGTAAGGAGACTGAAAGTTCAACTCCACTGGGCTCTAACTATCTTCCTCCACCCCACATCTCCCATCAACCGCAGCGTACTCCTGCCTTGCAAGATGTGATCCTAACACAGAAGGTCAGATAGATTCAATGAGTTTTCTGAGCAGCACAGATCAGGTGCCTGTGCACAAAGACGCTTGCAGATGCTCTGGTGTCTGCTGGAGGTGGCAGTAGGAGGCCTTGTGTTGTGCCCAAGAACCTCCAGAGGTCAAAAGGGAAATTCATCGTTGAGCATACATTTATCCCAGACATGCAAAATCTGAAAGTGACAAAAAAACACTGCAAAACGCTCAGCAAAGGTCAGATCTTGCCCTGCCTCTCACTTCCCTGCCCACACCATCACAGCAGGGCCATGCCCTGTGTTGAAAACCTCATGCAAAAGCACCACAGTCACCCAGTGACGGCTCTCGTATGGTGCTAGCAGCCAGTAGCACCAGGCATACTCCCTGCAGGCTCAGGTCTGTGAACGGGAAAACAAGAGCACCCAAAGGGCAGAAGCCAGGAGAAGAGAAGGCAAAAACAGCACTCAGGGCCGATCAGGGCTTTGCAGCCAGTATCAATGTGAATTGTGTTCCGGACAGACTGTGGCTCTTGCTCCAGCTGTAAACGCCTGGGAACAAGTGCTGCTTTTTGGCCATTTTGCATTGTTTAACACGTGGGGACCCTCTGCCAGGTGGAGGGCCACAAGTCAGTGGCAGGCAGGATAGACTGTCATACAGCAACACTGTAGTGATGAACAGCTATGAAGGCTACAAGGTGGTCTTTCTTTCCACCTTCTAGTCAGCTAGTTGAATTGTGTTAGCCACCTGCTTCTTATCAGACTTTACAGCTCCCCCTCACACTACTCAATTCCATCGTGCCGTCACCTAACTTGTGCATGTAATTTAAAGCTAGATAGACGGCAGGGAAATTGCTTCCTCTGAGGCCCCTACTAATTGACCCCTATCCACAGAGCTCAGCAGTCTTCCCTTAACAGCGCTCAGACGCGCTACCGCAACACGAAGTGCAGGTTCGGAGGTTGCCAGCACAGCCTCTCTCCCCCGTGGCAATGCCATATGGTGTTAAGATTTTCAGGATCAGACGCCGTTTCTGCTGAAATCAATCATCACAACCTATCCCTGGAGAAGGCCATCTCAAACTCCCGCTGGCTTGAAATGCAACTCAGCAAGGTGCCTCGGATTTGGAGGCTGGCATTGACTCTATCAGGCTGGTATGCAAATGCTCACTTTAAAATCACACATATCAATTAGCTGGGCTGTTATGAAGAAAGCAAAGTGGCACCAGCTATGATGACAGCATGCCTAAACAGCTGGTATTTGGGCAGGACCCCTCAGTCCCTGACAATGCAAGTCAGCCTCTGCCTGAATTTGCTGCCATGCTAATGAAAATGAGGAGTGGGGCAACTAAGACTCATAGCTGAATTGGGGTGGTTCATTTCAAAGAGAGGGGGATGTAAACTATCATCAGGCTCCTAATCTTCATACCCTACGGCAGAAGTTATAGACACGTATACCAATCAGAGGAAAATAAGTAGTCTCTATGGGTAAATAAAGATTATGTCTCTCTAAGTCGACTGTAAATCTGAATGAACACAGAATATACATACACAAGTAGGCAGCGTGCAATGTGACGTCAATCTTATTTTTATAGATTTATTATTGCCATACATAAAATTTACTAGTATAGTAACATTCTATGAAAAATACTAGAGCATTGGGACACTTTTAATGTGAAAATAATACAAGAAAAGTAGGAAAAAATAATTCGAGTGTTTAAAAAAAAATGCTGGGCAAGAAGCATTCCATTAAAAATTCAAGGGTCAGGGACTGGAAAGCAATCACGTGAATCTGTCTTCAACTCCACGTACTAACTTTCAGAGTTATATCCTATATGTCCGTTGCACCAGTGGAAGAAGAGATTTAAAGGAAAGAGAAATGGTTTCCATGGGATCAGCCAGTTTATTGGTGTTCTTATTTTTATTTTGTTTCTAAACATGGTTCCACACCCTGCCTTAAATCACCTCTGCAACTCGCAGCCACTGTTAAGCACAATTCACAAATCTTTCAAGTGTGTAGTGGAACGTGAGCCCCTCAGTCCTTGACATATTTCCATGGGACTGTGCCTACCGAGGTGCCAGGGGATCACCCACGCAGAGCGGTGGCTTCCCGGGGAGCACAGGCCAAAGGAGTCCCTCCAGCCACTCGCTCCACAGGGAGGCTGCCCTTGCCCTCCCACCCCGACACCGTCACTGCTGCTGCAGTGCCCTCACGCAGGCCCTGCCACTCCCTGCCACCCTTCCAGCTGGTGGCTGTACAGCTGGAGCACTGTTGCTGTGCTGGTGCTGTAGGCAGCTCTGCTGTCACTCTTTATTACTTAATTTTTTTTTTAAAGAAGAAAGAAGACATACGGAAAACAACCATAGAAGAAAGTTACTCTTCCTCTCCTACTGACAAACAACATTTCTGTAAAGAAATTAGCCACATCCCGCGACAAAACTTTGTGATGGGCCACGACCTGCAGAGAAGCGATGCCTTAGTGACATCTCCACAGCTGGAAAGAGAAACCCGTTTCCTTTGAGGCACAGTACAGCAGCAAAGGAGCTTTTGTGTTTACATATCTGACAGAGCACAAACAGGAGAGAGCGAGCAGGGGAGAGAGAGAATGAGGAAAAGAAGGCAGGTGGTTATGAGAGCACACAAGTGGCTAATTAAACCATGGGTTTTACTAGTCACAGTGGTTAAACAATTTTAATGGGCGTCATTCTCATAACATGCCTGAAAAGTTTTGAACGCTGTCAAACACCTTTGTCAGGAGCAAGGAAGTTCCGGAAATGTGCTCAGAGATGCACACAAAGCCATAGGAAGATCTGATAATGTACAAATTCATTTCTTCCAGAGATAGTTCACTTTCTGCACAAATCGATAAGCCATCAGAACCTATCATTTATCACAAACATTAAATCCCAGCAGCGCCCTGGTTTGCAAGCCTAATGAGGGAACCTGGCACACAAAGGCACCCCCAGAGCTGAGTGGTGTGGGGGGGATTCTCCATGCCTCTGGTTCAGAGAATTCTCCATTGTGGCATTGTAATCTATCATTAATTGACCAGGGCATTAAGTATTGTTGTTGCAAACTTGCTACAAAACCAACAAAGGCATATTATTGAGAAAAACAAGAGTTGAAAATCCAATCTGGCTTCTAGCCCCTGGGAAGTCCATCCTTGTTTCTGCATTAGCAGTGCTGGGTCACCATATATTCACAAAAGAGAGCTAAAGGGATGCAGAGCTACAAATCAAAATTTCAGTGAGGACAGTTCACTCTTGCAAGGAGGAATTAACTAGTTGTTTTGATGAGACCGGTTAGGAAAGAGTTAATGGTATCAGCCAAATGTCCGTTAAACCCCCAAATGTTGCTTTTGTCCCATGGCAGCGTCAATACCAACACCATTATCTCCGTTTATTTAACACAGAACAAGTTAATTGGCTCTCGGTGTTGCTTTTTCCCTGGAATCCCTCATCCCGCCTCTTCTCGGAGAGAACTCCTGCAAGCAATGAGCAAGGGAATAAACTGCTCTGCAAACATGCACAGGCTCACACACACACACACACACACACACACACACACACATACACACACACACACAGAGGGAAGTTGCAATTTCTCACTTAGTGGCTGATTTCTGTGGCTACAAATCGTGATGTCACCTGGCACACACTACTCCTCTGTACTAAATCCATCATCCTCAACACCTTCAGACGCATCTGATATGTGTGCCTAGCCAGCAACACTATAATTTTAATAATGACAAGGGATTAAGTATGATTACTAGTCTTTCCTCTCACTTGTTTCCTTCTCCTACCGTCACCATCCAACTGCCGTTTTCCTCACGGTTGTGTGTTTTGGTTCCCATTGTCTTTCGTACCCAATCCATTAACTGAAATGTCTGGGACACGGGACCTGCCTGCCTCTCGTACGTCTAGCAAACCTGAAAACCTGTTGTCACAGCTTTGGGGAGCACAATACATTGTCAGTTCCGAGGACACGCCGTAAAAATAGCCATGCGTACAGTTCGGTCAGAAATCAATTCAGTCATACCTGTGCTATTCTTCCATTGTGTTTAATACACCACGAGCAGCTTATTTCGCAAAAGGCATTGCCAAAGAGATCACTCGGGCGCGTTTCACCAACTACCGGGCTCTACGGCCAGCCGTC